>NC_057885.1:23893328-24193328 GCF_019740435.1 Gambusia affinis
GGGGGCGCCATTGAACTATCAGATTACAGATGTAGGAAACCTTTTAATCAAGGCCTTTGGAAAAACGCTGAAAATTAAATGCAATTCTAATTGTAACAGCATTTGTTAAAACGGGGCTCTGAACTTAGGCAGGTTTTCTGCAACCATGTGAAAAAGCAATAAATGCTGGTGACTTGGTATGATTTTAGGGTGACAATTTAAAACATTTTTTGAAAGCAAAACTTTGCTAGACCTTGAGAACTGGCATGTAGGGTCCCTGCTTAAAAGTCTTTTAAAATTAGAACCTCAAAAATTACTTTGCCTAAATTATTAGTTACTAGAAATTTGCTGCTGGTTCTGAGTATTGGAACAATATTTTAATTTGATAAAAATTCAATTTAAACCTTCCTTGGATTAAAGATAACAGTTTAGTTGTTGAATTGATTTCACCATGAAAGGGAAAATTAATGGTATTTATCTGTTTACAGGCTGAATGTCTTCCTGATGATTTTCCTGCCAAACGATGAAGCTGCTGGGATTTCTCTGCTGATGACTGCTCATCTAACTGGTACGTTTGATTCAGTTCCTATTAAACTTGTTGTTGTCGCTGTGATGATGATTTTTCCTGCCATTCGTAGTTTCCACCAGAGGTCTTAAGGACCAAAGATGGCCAAATCTTCCTTGGATGTCTGAGCGACTTTTAAAGCCTTTTTAATTGTGCAATCATTTATTTATACATCATAACTAAAGATTTATTCATTTGTCTTTTAAGGAATAATGATGTGACATCAGAGCAGCTGCTGCAGTGAAAACCTTCAGGGTTAGTATTGTGATAAAACATTATTAAAAGTCTGTTTGGTCGCTATGATGATGATTTTCCTGCCATTCGTAGTTTCCACCAGAGGTCTTATTGACCAAAGATGGCCAAATCTTCCTTGGATGTCTGAGCGATCCTAAACTATTATTTGCTGTAATAATTTTAAATATATATATATATTTTATCCTTTGCTGTAAATGTCTTTTTGCTTCTTGTTTCAGGTAGAGGAGTTTCTGCAGGAAGGTCTTTCAGGATTGGAGGCATGCAGGTTGGTATCTAACGTCTTGATTAATTATTTTAAACTGTCTGTCAGGAGTAGTGATGGTCGATGTCTGGTTGCTGTGATGACGTTTATTCCATCCATTCACAGTTTCCACCTGAGGTCAAAAGACCAACGATGGTTCAAAATAAAAAAAATGTTTGACCATTTAAGAGATTTTTGGTACTAAACTAAATCTGCTGCGTTTGGGCCAAAACGTGTACAACTGATCCGTTGTGTAGTGAGGTCCAGTCCAACATTTGGGCTGGTCTCCGATGTTCCTGCTCTGGATTGTGAGTGAGAGCTGAACGGCTCAGTCTAATTCAAACAGGTCTACGTTTTTTGAGCAGGCTCTTGGTTGTGGAGCGATTACTGACCCACATGCAAGGAAAAGTCTTAGATTTGTGTAATTTAAGGCCTTAGAATGTCTTGAATTCATTACGAAATGTTGGCCTTAATTTTAATCACAGGTCTTAAATTTTATCTTGATGAGACTATTTAATCTTGTATGTAGTTTATTTTTGAGTAAACATCATTATGTTATGTGACTTGAGGTAGTTGAGGCTATAGCTAACTAGCTGCTAACAAATCCTCGCTAGCTAGCAATTTTGTGTCCATCATGATCAAGTGTAAATTTATTGGCAGTTGGATGGATGACACCAATTCTGTAGAAAGAACTCTTGGTTCCATTCTATAAAATATGTGCTTTGTACATTTTGTTGGGATACAGGTCTTAAATTTTTATTCATTGTGGTTTTAAAAGTACAGAAGAGAATTGGGGGCAGTGGTTTAGGGGGGGTCACTTTCTTCCTCTTTGCTTGAAATTCTGACCTTAAATCTCAGAATTATAACTCATAAATGTAACTTTTTGTCTCAAAATACTCATTTTTTCATTTTATTCTTTTTAAGTGATCCTAATCCTTGTCTGTATAAAATGGTGTTGTTCTTCAAATTGAGTTTCCCTGTCCTGATGTGTTCCTGGTCCAACATGTCTGACTCAGACTGGATCCACCCGTTGGTCTGCTCCTGCTAGAGGATGACAGTTTGACATGTCTGCATCTCTGACTGACTGTATCTGTCAGTTTAAGGGAGAGCAGAGTAAAACTGAATCCCTCAAACAGCCGTTTTCTGATGTATTGCTTAAAAAGCAGCATAATGGAGGGCAGATTTCCACTTTTTGTTCCGTCTACAATGAAAGAAAACCGCTGACCAGACGTTTCCTCTTCCAGGTGGTGAAATGTTGGCAAACTGCTGGATCGTCTCCATTGGTTACGAACCTCGTGAAGCTGATGGTATGTTCAGGTTTATGTTTACTCTGATTTTGAGTCGCTGTGATGATTTTCTTCCTTCCATTCGCAGTTTCCTCCAGAGGTCTAAAGACCAAAGATGGTTCATATCTTCCTTGGATGTCTGAGCGACTTTACTTCTGCTTGCAACAGTTTAATCAAATCCTTATTTTTCTTACGTTTTCCTCTCTTCTTCCTACAGATGGACTGATTCAATGAGGACGACTGCTGCTGTTCTCTGGGATTATTTTGTAATTTATTAATAAAGTCTAAATGAAACTGAGAAAAGTGTTTTGTTTCTTTGTAAAGAATCTTATTTGCTGTCATTCATCTGGATTTAACTTTAACATGAACCAATTAAAACAAAAGCCTGGAAAATCTCTTGATTATTATTTTTGAATGGAACTAATTGAGAATAAATTTTTAAATATGTGAACTTTTTAGATTTCAGCCAACTGGGCTGTGAAGGTTTTGGCTGATAGCTTGTTATACTTTCTAAAGATTTATTTTAAATTTTATTTTTCCCAGGTGAGGAGTGACATTTAAAGATTAGTATGCAAAATAAAAATATAACTTCTGCTAGAAATACTTTTTCCTTTCATAACTGCTATGATAGTAAATCGAGTCAGACTAAGATTTGTTTTATATCAAGAATAAAGTAAACATGAAAATAGTCATACTGCCAGAATGAAGAATACGTATTAACAGGCACAAGTGATACAGTTGCCAGAAGTTGCTTTAATTATAGAGAAATAGCTGATGTTTGCATCATTTTATGATAAAACTTCGTCTAACATTAATGCTTTTAATTTTTTATAAAAAAACTGACTTTTTCAGATGTCCTAATCTTCCGCATACAAAGCTTTACTAGTGTAAAATCTATGGTTTAAAATTTATATTCAACGTTCTTATTTAGGAATGGTATTTAAAAAATGCGATGTTGTGCGTATTGTCCCTCACGGCTTTGCGTACGCTCGGCTCGTAGCTGCTAACGCTGCCGGCCGGCTTGTCTTCTCCACAAGGGGACGTGGTGAGGCCATGGCGGGGGTTCAGCCTCAGGTCAGTGGTTTACTTTTAAAATATGAATATTTTATTCTGGTCTGACTGCGAACTGTTTGATGTTTTACGTTAAAAAGTGGAAATGAGCGCGGATAACTGTTGTCGAGCTAACAGGCTAACTAGCTGTTGACTGCTGGTGTTTTGACGTGGCATTACAGCGATGTAACTACACACGTTTCAACCACTTTTATATCATTGCCCGCTGCTAAATGACGTTTAGTTGGGTTGTATCGACTGTTTCCAGCTGCTTACCTGAGCGGCTGGGTCGTGTTGACCTACATTTAAACGTCCAGAGAGAGTTCAAACCTCCCAGCTGCTGCTATTTGCGTCTCATTTCAGGACGACCTGCTGAAGATGACCCACCGGGAGAACTGGAGGTGAGTGGTGGCAGCTCCCTTCATAATGCTGCGGGGAAAGGCATCATCAGCTGTGACTCCAGCTTCCTCCTCCTCTCTGCAGGGTGCAGCATGAGCAGCTGCACATTAAGCACCGGGGTCATGAGGCCATGCATGCGGAGATGGTGCTGATCCTCATCGCCACGCTGGTGGTGGCTCAGATCGTCCTGGTGCAGTGGAAGCAGAGGCATCACCGCTCCTACAACGTGAGCATGATCTGATTCCACTGATCCAGACAAATTCAGCTGCTCTCCATGGAAACGCAAACATTGCTGGTGGTTTTTCTTACAAAATTTTCCAAGTTTTGTCTCATCACAGCCACAAACTTCAATTTACTTTATTACATGACATACAAGCATGAAGTGGTTAATAAATGTAAGGTGCAAGAAAATTAAAACATGCTTTTTTTTGCAACTAAAAATCTGAAAAGTGTGGCATGCCTGTATATTCGGCATCATGCTGCCACTACCTGCCCTTTTCATCAGGAAGAAATCTTTACAGTTCTTTTACAAAACTGTAAAGTTGACCCAGATGGGGCCTGTGAGCTGAAGTGTCTGTTCTTCTGTAATCTCTAAACTCCTTTCAATAAAACCAAAGGTCAGAAATGAACAACTGGTGGCTTCTTAACAAAATCCACTTTAAAAAAATCAAAATTTTTCCTTTAAACATCCTAAAAGCCAGATTGATGTAAAAACTGTTGGTGGGTTTTAGGTAAAGTTTTGGAGTGATGTTGTGATCTGCTCTGTGGCTTCCTCCAGCTGGTGACTCTGGTCCAGATGTGGGTGGTCCCACTTTACTTCACCATCAAGCTGTACTGGTGGAGGTTCCTGTCCATGTGGGGGATGTTCTCCGTCGTCACCAGCTACATCATCTTCAGAGCCACCCGTAAGCCGCTGTCCTGCAGGACCCCCAGGTAGGAGAACCAGAGCTAAATTCTACAAATGATAAAATAAACTAATCATACAGATTTAATAATAAGAGGAGAAGATAAATAAATGATGATTATCATGAAGTTCAAGTAGTTTCTGCAGCATTTTGGCTGCGGCTTCCATACCTAAAAGTGAGGCTCTTCTTGGCTGGTAGAACATGAGAGCTAAACACAAAAAGACAGAGTTCCCTCTGTGCCAGACATCTCAACGAAGATGTCTGGCACAGAGGGAAGAAATTAAGTTGCTGACAGTTGCTTGGACGTGCAACCATGGCAACAAAGTGTTATTTTTACAACCAGGAGCAGCTGATTAGCATCTTAAAACCTCAGATAATACCTGAACTCTGACCCCAAATCCCAGAGGTGGTGAAAAGGAGACTTTATGGACCCAGAGAGAGAGGAGGAAGTTCAAACCATTTCCTGCAAGTTTCTAACCAAACAATCAAACAGACAGAGGTTTAAAATGAGCAGCAAAAGCAAATGAGGTGGATCAGCAGAGCTGCTAACAGTTGATCCTGGATATTTTACTGTTGAATATAGAGCTGTTAGGACTATGTCCTATGACTTTTATAACATGCTATCATAGCAACATTCTTTAGTCAGAGGCCTCTTCAGATTTGCTGTTTGAAAATATTTGAATGATATAAGTTATGACATTTAGATAAATTATTTTTGAATTGAATAAAAAAGAGCAAAGCTCCTGATCCTGATAAGTGTGTTGAAGGTTTTACTGGTTTCTGTAAAACCTTAAACACATTTTGGTTTTGAGTTCAACGCTGAAACAGTTTCAAAGGGAGATTTTCCCTTTGAAAATGTGAAACATAAAATTCTTTGTTTACCTGAATAAACATGGATCTCTTTGTTGATGTCTTGAATTGTTTTTAATTCAGTGTGTGTGTGTGTGTGTGTGCGCCTGTATGTGTGTGTGTGTGCGCCCGTGTGTGTGTGTGTGTGTGTGTTTCCTCTCCAGGATGGTCTACAAGTGGTTCCTGTTGATCTACAAGCTGAGTTACGCTGTGGGCGTCCTGGGCTACCTGGCCATCATGTTCACCATGTTCGGCTTCAACGTCTTCTTCAGGTCAGCCTGCAGCCAGTCAGTTCAGTCAAACCCGACAGAATCAGGAGTCCAACATCAGAGGTGTTGGTGTTATTTAAATGTATGAAAATCAACATGATTCATTCCTTCATTTCCTAAAGGACAGATTAATAATGATTTATTAATATAGTAATTTTCACATTTATGTTAAATCGACATGATTGGTGTTTGATTTGCAACATGACACATTGATTTTACCATTTACTCTCCACTATTTTGAGTTTTGTCTCACTAAATATCATTCAAATATGAATAAAGGCCGTTTCACCACCAGTTGGGTCACTGGAAAACATCTGATACCAACTAAACTGGACCAGTGGTCTTCAACTGGGTTTAAAATGTGAAGCAGAGCACTAACTTTATAGTTTCTCTTCAATTGTTTCAAACTAAATAAGGTTTCTAGTGCTCATAAACCCTCTAGGAATCTGCATTCAGTTTTGTATTTTCTAGTCCTTATTTAGGAAGTCCCAGTTTCTCACTTTGAATCAAAGTTTGTCCTGATGTCTGAAGTCTCCATAGCAACACTACAAGCTCTGAACACCAGAAGCAAATGTCTCCCTGTTCTCAGATAAAACATCTTGCAACCATTTTACCAGGATAAGGTTCATGTTTTTTACAGTAATGTGCACAATGTTCTAAAAACTACATGAAATGGAAACAAACCCTTTCAAAAGAACCTTACTTTGTTTGTTTTCCTTGATTATTATTTGTACAAATATAATGATGTTATTTTGAATGAAAAATATACATCTAAATAAAGAAATGTGAGTTTTGACTCTATTTTCAAACATTTCCCTTTGCTCCCGTTTGTTTGCCTGTGCAGGATCAAGGCGGAGGACTCCATGGACGTGGGCGTCATCATGCTGTTTTATGGTCTCTACTACGGCGTCATGGGCCGAGACTTTGCAGAAATCTGCTCTGACTACATGGCTTCTACCATTGGGGTAAAGGAAGCCGCTGCTGCCTTCAGCAGAGACCATTTCACTGCAACCCAACGTGGTTTTAATGCACAGAACCGTCCAGTCCGACTAAATATTTACTCTAAATGCAAAATATTCTGCAGAAAATAACAAAAATCACTTCAAGCTTGCAGGATCAACACATTTCATATATCTATAAATGTTTAGAGAAAATGTATGTAACTCCATATCCTGTTCTTGATGGTCTTATTTGTATAACCTTATAAAAACACCCATCTGTTTGCCTTCAGTACTACAACAAGGGCGGCATGCCCAGCAGGAGCCTGAGTGGAGGCATCTGTGCCGTGTGCGGTCAGAGGATCCTGGTGGAGGTGGAGGAGGAGGGATTTATAGAAGACACCTTCCAGCTCTCCTGTGGTCACATGTATCCTGCTGCTCTCGTTTCTCCCTGCATCAGGCTTTTCTTTTAGCAGGAATGTGACTCCAGGTCAGGAAACGCTCCTTCTCTCCGTGTGGAGCCTGTCAGCCATTCCTGTTGCATCCTTAACTCACAGACTCTCCGCCAGATTCCACGAGTTTTGCATCCGGGGCTGGTGCATTGTGGGTAAGAAGCAGACGTGTCCTTACTGCAACGAGAAGGTGGACCTGAAGAGGATGATGAACAACCCGTATCCTTGGTTTTTTTATTTTATGGCACAAATTGTAACATAATTCTGGAACAAAAAGTGTTTTTGCTCCAAAAACCTAAAGCTTCAATAATTAAACATTAGCAAAAATAAATCTGTACAACTTCTAATGTGAAAACACAATATAATTTAGATAAGAAACAAAAATGAATGGAAAACGTCACTAATGTGATATAAGACTGGGTGGATGTTATCTGGTACATTTTAACTGAGTAACGTTCATGAAACCTCTGGTTGTGTCTGCTGGAGTGAGTCCTGAGAGCATTGATATGAAATAAAAAGAAACTTCATTCCATAAATACAGTATGACATCATCATAGCAGTTTGAACAGGAAAAATGGGCAATGAAAGTTGTACTCCAGACGTTTCCTTCAACAATATATATTTTTAAAAGTCACATAAAGTAAGAATAATAATATGTTTGTCACTTGTATTAGGAACTGCACAAAAGCTTAAAGCACATTGAGTTTAAAAACTTGATACCCTGAAGGTAAAACATTTTCAGTCCTTTCTTGTTTTCATAAAAACTGAGGAATCTTGAACTAATAGATTTTCTAATTCTGATGTATTGAACCAGTGGTGTTCTGGGCCGTTCTCCTTAATTCCTCCGGCTTCCAGCTGGGAGAAAACCCACGTTTTGTACGGCCAGCTGCTCGACTGGCTGCGGTATTTAGTCGCCTGGCAGCCCATCATCATCGGCATCGTTCATGGGATAAACTTCTCTCTGGGCCTCGAGTAGAGCCCTGAGGAACACCGCCACAGGATTATGTGCCACAAAGGACTGCTTCAGGCCGCTGTTTTGAACTCTTGCTGGATTTCCTGCAGGATTAATTCTTCTGGGCTGCAACTTTAACTTCAGAGGTTGCTGCAAAACCAAGCTGCTGCCAACACAAAGGAAACTTCAGGCACAGATCCAGTATTTTTAAACTGCTTCTTGCAATCAGGTTTTGTTTAAATGAAACATTAATTCATCTTGTATTTTGGTTTAATTGGGTTTTATTTGCACACTCTTTGCTGCTGGATTGTTTGACTCCAGTTATGAGTTTCTGCTTTATTTATATAAAGCTTTTTGCACAATGTTTACATAAGGACTTCTGTTAAAATGGTTTTTTGCTCCTTAAAGCTGTTTATGTTTTCAGGTCTGCTTGTTTTAAACGTTTCATTTGGAGCTCATGTTTTATTTAAATATTGTCCATTTAGGTTAATTTCACAGGTCAATTATTGGTTTGTTTGTCCTAAACCATTAACTCAGAGAATGAGTACTTCTCTGAAAAATGCAGGAGTTTGATTTTAAAGTGTCAAAAATGTCCATTTTGTCAAATGGAATATTTAATTGCCAAAACCTCTGCTGAATCTGACTTTGTATTTAATAAATAATTCTGAAATATTTTCAAAGTGTATATGATATGAAACGCATGATGTTTAACCTACAAAAAAAGCTTTTTGATGGTGAGTATTTCATTGTGGTTGACCATTTGGAGTTCAAACCAAATCAGAAACAGAAAACTTAGAACAGCTTGGATTCGCACCTCTAGTTTGGCGGTATGGAGAAAATTAACTTTGCTGAACATACACGAAACTAGCAAACAGACATAAAAAAAAAACAGTAACCTGGAGTGACGTTTGTTCGTTCGACTTTTAGAATTTCTCGTTGTAATTGAATGCACCATATAATTATGTAATTGTCGATTGGCGTTCGACACACGGCGCCAGTTTAGCAGCTGCTAACTATCAATCAATCAATCAAATTTTATTAGTATAGCATATTTCTGCATCAAGACATTTCAAAGTGCTTTACATCAAATCAAACACAATGCAACATAGAATCAACAATAAAAACACATCAAGTCAGATTCCGTCATTAAATTTGTAATTGATTACGTTTCAAATTCAACTCTAAACAAGTGGGGTTTTAGTTGAGATTTAAAGGAAGTCAGTGTTTCAGCTGTTTTACAGTTTTCTGGAAGTTTGTTCCAGATTTGTGGTGCATAGATGCTGAATGCCGCTTCTCCTCGTTTGGTTCTGGTTCTGGGGATGCAGAGCAGAACCAGAACCAGAACCTGAGAGTTCTGGAAGGTTGATACAACAGCAGCAAATCTTTAATGTATTGTGGTGATAAACCATTCAGTGATTTATAAACTAACCACAGTATTTTAAAGAGGCGATAACGGGAATTTTGGGATCGATGCGATACCATGTAAACACACGGCCAGTTTCGCCTTTAGCTATACTTTTAATAAGCTTCATATATTCAAAGGATCCAAAATACTTGGGATGAAATTTTACCAAACATACTTAACGAATTACTTCATTATCACAATCAGCATTTTTGTTTAGAGACATTGGAACAGTGACAAAACAAAGTTTCTCTTAACATTAGGACAATAAATCTTTTATGAGGTAGAAAATGAAAAGAAAATCCTCTCTTCACTAGACATCTTTTCTAGCTCTTTATTTCTGTTTTGTTTTTGTTTTTTTCAAATATAATTGTTCTTTAAATCCTGCAGGGTTAGTTCTCTGGGCTGCAACTTTAACTTCAGAGGTTGCTGCAAAACCAAGCTGCTGCCAACACAAAGGAAACTTCAGGCACAGATCCAGTGTTTTTAAACTGCTTCTTGCAATCAGGCTTTGTTTAAATGAAACATTAATTCATCTTGTATTATCTAGGTTTAATTGGGTTTTATTTACATACCCTTTGCTGATTGTTTGACTCCAGTTATGAGTTTCTGCTTTATTTATCTAAAGCTCTTTGCACAGCGTAAGGAATTCTGTTAAAATAGTTCTGGTTACTCCTAAAAGCTGATTATCTTTTCAGGTCTGGTTGTTTTAAATGTGTCATTTGGATTTCATTTTTTATTTCTATATTGTCCTTCTAAGTTTATTTCATAGGTAAATTATTATTGGGTTGTCCTAAACCATCAACTCAGACAATGAGTAGGCTACTCTGAAAAAGGCAAGCGGTCGATTTGAAAGTTTTAAGTCAGTTTTGTTAAATGAAATCCTTAATCGCCAAAACGCCTCCTAAATCCGACATTGATCATTCTGAAATATTTTCGAAGTGTATGTGATATAAAATGCATGGAGTTAAACTTACAGTTTTGTCGAACAATCTTATGAATCTATCAAAAAAGTGAAATTACTCCTGAAAGTTTTTGTGGACTGGAAGGCAACCATTCCAGGTTGAGTTCAAACAAAATCAGAAACAGGAAACTTACCACAACATGGATTCGCATCTCTAACTTGACGGTATGGGGGAAATTAGCTTTGCTGAACATACATGAAACCAGCAAACTAAAAAAACAACCTGTAAACTGATCATGTAAAATTTTGATTTAAAATTGATGTTTGTTCGTTTTAGTTTTAGAATTCCTAGTTGTAGTTGAATGCACCATATAACTACGTAGTAGTCGCCGATTGGCGCTGAACACACGGCGCCATTTTATAAATCCCCAAGCACCTCATTCCTGATGGTCAGTGTCGTAGGAGAGAGGGCAGAGAGAGGAGCCACAGCGGGACTGAACACCCACTGGTGGGTTAGTGTCTGTCGGTTAACAATCATAAATCCTCCCGGACCTCTCTTCCTCCACTGTCGGTATCCTTCCTTCCGGCTGTTTATGGTATTTTTCTCACTTTTCATTGTACATCTAAGGTGAACAACAGTTTCCACGGGCAGAAAAGCTTCGTGAGTAATGGTCAAGTGTTTAACAACATGGTAAAAAAAAGTAATGTTAAATTTAAAACGGAAAAATTATATAATTTATGTAAATGGCGAACTGTTATTGATTTAATTAATTGCTTATACACTCAGTGGTGTGAAGTTATGAAACAGGAAGGATAGCATCGAATTAGCTTCTGATCTGTAGCTTCCTTTGGAGTTACAGTAAAAGGAAGAACATTAATACATTTTTGGATAGTTAGTTCAAACCCCCCTGTAAAATGCAACTTTAGATGTATGAGTCATTCATTCTAGTAGGGGAAAAAATTAAAATCAGTTTCAGTGTTTTATATGGCAAGTAGACTCCTTACTAAGTTATAACGCCCTTATCGGGGTGCTTTAAGGTGCTAATAGGAGATTAATTCCCGCTCTTACTGCGAGCTTAAACCCTCCCTGTATGACTCAAAAGCTGATCATGTGAGCTGTTTGAGTCACACATCCCCTTCAGAGCTTTTGAGGATGTTTTTTTTCCATTAGTTTTTTTTCTCCACTAATACAGTTTTAAAAGACCACTTTAATTTTATTTGTACATTTGAAAGAATAAGTTTACCCTTTTTGTATAAATCCTGATGATTTTCAAATCTCTGCAAATTTAGATTTAATTAGGTTCATAAATTTTGACAAATTGTTTTATTTGCTGTATTTTTATTTATTTTTTATTTTTTGCAGCATTTTAAGATGGATAACATTGAAGGTGTTGTGCATGGGGAAAATGAAATGGAAATAGCCTTTGTTTAGTATTTTTAGCAGATTGAATTTCTTACATACTTTGTGTGTGTGTGTGTGTGTGTGTGTGTGTGTGTGTGTGTGTGTGTGTGTAAATATACTCTGTTTTGGCCAATTATTTATCTCCCCCAAACTTACAATGGTCGTAATATTTCATCATACCCAAGAGTTAGTTCTTCTATTTATTATAAATCACTGTCTGAATACTGGACATGTTTGATCAAATGTAGCTTTGTTCATATTTTCTATGTCTGGTTTGTTATTAAATGGAAGCCTATTTTAATAATATCAGGGACATGTATATCATAAGCCTGGCGAGTTTATAAAACTAGTTTAATAGATGATGCATTAAACTGTGTGCAACCCAATCAGGTAATTCCTGCTTCTGCAATATTCAAAGTCACACTAAAAGCAAATAATTTTAATAGTTACCTTCCAAAAGTATTGTTGTATAACCTTCAGCTCAGCAGGGAAACTTGACTTCCCATGTGATGCATGTCATTTTTTATACCCAGTATATCATTGGCCTGGTGGCCCGTCATGCTTTACAAGCCCCACCGCCAGGCTAAGCCGTTCTTGTTTATGTTTTTAGGAAAATAATAATAAATAAAAAAATTGCTATTTTAAATTTTTTTTAAGCCGGATTGCAAGCGTCTCTGTTGCTCTGAGCGTTTCACTGGCGAAGCAGATTTATTCCTAATAGATATGCTTATGGAAGATGCATTTAAAGCTGGACCAATCACACCACTGCACGTTGCCTCGCGCTGCAGCAGCTAGATGACCTGTATGAATATTTACATCAAACCCCTGAGAAATTATGTTTCTGTTTTGATCAAGGTAAGAGTTTAAACCCCACTGTGTTAGCTCTGGTTGTGCAGCTCTATGTGAACCGCAGGAATAACTTGTAGTAGCTTTCAGGACAAATATTACATTTATGTATCTGTGATCTGTGTTAAAATATTAGCACTTATGGGGCCCCTGAAGCCTGGGGGCCTTATGGAGTGGCTGACTTAATTTGGATGAGACAAAAGTGCAAATAATTAATATTAATTTTAATTGTGTTTTTTTATTTGTTTTAGCAACAGGACTTGTTGTGGGTTTAAATATTGTTCCACTGGTGATGTCGTTACATAACATGTAATTACCCAGTAATATTTTTACTTTTCCTGTCTACTTAACATCTTTTAATACAAAAACACGGTGGACCACAGGCGGACCGCCTCGGCGCTCTGACCACCGGGCTTAGCAAGTTTTCTGGGGGAAACCCTGCTTGCTTGTTTATGAAGTAAAAATACTGCTTTGCTTTTTCATGTCTGTTGCAAATTCTGTAGAAAAAGGGGAGTGTCTTCTCCTAATTCAGGTTGTTTTTAACAGTTCTGTCTTTGTCGTTGTCACAGCCGATCAAAATGGCTCCCAAAAAACGAAAGACTTCAGAAAACATGGCAGACATCAGAAGCTTCTTTGGGAAGGAAAATGTCAGTAAGATACTGGTTTAACGAAGCTGTTGTTTATTTATTCGGTGCTTAGTATTTATGACCTTGACTTTGGGAGTTGTACTTTTAAAAGTTTCTGCAGTCGTTATACATTTGCCTTCTTTTAACAGGATGTTCCTGGCAGTTCCTTCAAAACGCCAGGAAAAAAGGAACAAGGTGGAGGAAAGTCCCAGGTGAGCTGCAAGTTCATAAGGAATGAATATAATGTACCTCCTTCTAACTTTTTAGCACCTAACCATAACTTAATAAACTGAATTTGGCTGCATTGTATTATTAGAAAGTATGTAGACAAATTTCAATCTGTCTGTGATCTGCTTGATTTCTCTTGTCTTAGAAAGTGGTCTAGATATTTGTTGAGAATATAAAGAAACTGAATTGAGCTAAATTTATCTAGAATACACTCCACACTTTAGGTCTTTTATTTCCTCCCTCTGTTGTTCCAATGGGGCAATCGTGACCAAATCATAAATTATAAAATCCAGTGGTTTACCTGTATCTATGGAAACACAGTAGTTCAGTCCCAGTGTTCTTAATGGGTCGGTACCTCAAAGTGTCTGCTTTTAGGAACATCCTGTGCCATGTCCGCTTATTGTGTTCAGGACAAAAAGACCGTTAGGCATTGTTTGCTTATGGGAAACACCTTCTGCAAACAAACTGTGTATAAATGCAAGCACATATTTACAAAAATGAACTAATACTTTATTTCTAATTCTTTATGAAGATGTTTTAATACTGTTGTGTAATCTGACACTAATTTTTGAAAACATTGTAAATAAGTTTATATACATGTGGGGAGGAGAGAGGTACCCAATTGTTGTTGCCTTTAATACTTTGTTAAATTTGGTTTTTCCATAAGTACGACATTGTTTCCAGGTTGTGCTTCTCATCTGGTTGTTGATCATGTGATGCAGAAAAAAAACGTTTCTATTGCAGTTTTGTGAGAAAAAAAAAACAATTTTGATACAGCTGAAAAATCCATCTGACTCTAGTGCTAAAACTTTATTTTCAAAATGTCAAATTGCACAATTATATGGTGAATGCAAACACAACTATTCATCTGTTTTTTTGTTGTCTTTTTATTTGTCAGCGACTGAGATGGACATCTTAAAATTCCTAAATTCTGATCAATTGTGAAAAATGAAGCAGAAATAAATCAAGACAGATTTAGGAGATTGAAATAACTCCAATTCCTTTTGCTTTACTTTTTTTTCTAGACTCCTACACCAACACCCATGAGAGTGAAGAAAGAGAATGGAAGTGATTCTCTGGTTAGTTTCTATCCTTTGCAAAAACAGTCAAGTGTTGAACCTAATTTCTGTAATGAGTCAGAGTTGAATGTCCTCACTGTGATTTCTTGCAGGTTACACATTCCCATCATTTCAATGTAAAATTCACTCCAACAGAAAGTACAGAGTTCACCATCTACTGTGATCAACCGCGTACAGTCCTGGACGCAATTAGATCCAGTCTGGGCACAACTGAGAAGATGATGGAGTGTGCAGATGAGAGCATCATCATTCAGTTGGGTGAAGAGGACAAGGAATTTGTGGTTCCGACACATTTCCCTTGTTCTTGTATTGATGATGGGAAGACAGTGATTTTACATCACTATATATCAGAAAAGATTGAAAACATTCAGGAGCAGCATGACAAAACCATACATCCAAAAGACAATTATTCTGTCTTCTACATTGACACCGTTGGGGGTCTGAAAACCAAAACAAAGGAGCTTTTCAGAAACAAAATCATCAAAAAGTTCAAGTTTCTCTGCGTTTATGGGGAAAAGGGGATGACAGTGGAAGAGGCTCTGAAGCAAGATGGCCGATTCCTTGACAATCTTGGAGAATTCAAGTTGTCTGATAATAAGAAGCCCAAACGCCTCACTCTGCGCACACAGAAAGTTGATAGCCTCCACCATAAGAAGTTCAAGATACGCCTTCCGCTGAATAAATGGGAAAATGTTGAAAACCCAATGGCCTACATCCGAGATGTTGCTCGTATCAGTGGGAAAAGTGTTAAAAAAGCAATGGAAGAGCCAGTTAACAGTGGCTGCTCCACTGAAGAGATCTATGAACTTCTGCGTCAGCAGTTTCCAGATCTGAAGGAATGGATGGAGAACAGGTTCCCTGGTGATGCGTATGAGAAAGCTCTGCACCTCGGGAGTGAGAAGTTTGGAAAGATCCAACAGTCTTTCAGTGAAGTTCATAGACTTGAGAAGTTGCTCAAAATGGGCAAATCTGTCTGTAAAGTCGTTGTTTCTAATGTTTCACAGGGAACAGGCTTTGTGCTGTTTGACAGGTTAATCCTGACCAGTGCACACCTGTTTAAAGGGTGTTATCAAGGAAAGAAACTGCTGGATCACATAGAGGTCTATGCTCTGTTTAACTATGATGAACCTGAGCCAGAGTCAAATTACTTTTACTTCTCTGCTGAGAAAACATTTATAGACATTGACGTTGAGCTGGATTTTGCTGTACTTCAGTTGAATCCTGATGGCAAAAAACACAAATCCAAACCAGACAATGTAAAAGTACCACCAGGGCTGCTGAACAGATTTGGTCCACTTCCTGGAAGTGGAGAGGCCTGTCTTATTGGACACCCTGCAGGAAGTGTGAAGAAAATTGATCCTACATGCATCATTGAGCCAGAAAAGAGAAGAGAGGCTGTCATGGATAATTTGGCTAAATACAAAGACCAAAAGGTCATCCTAGAAAAAGTATCTGAACTCAAAAAGCAAGGCATTGACGATATAATGATGGGTGGAGAAAAAGCAGAAAAGGTGGCTGCTTACAACACTTTCATGTATCACGGAGCTTCTGGCTCTCCAGTGTTTGATGCTCATGGCCAAATTTTTGGGATTCACACTGGAGGATATGGTCATGGCGACCGCATTATTGAGTACGCCCATCTTCTGCTCGCTATATTTGAAAAGTTTGTGATTAATCTGAAGGAAAGTGGAAATGATCAGATGTTGAAGGAGGTTAAGGAGGCAGTGTCTGAGAACGACTACCTTCAAAAGATCCTCCAGGTTGAGCCAATGGATGTAGATCAGGCCAACTAGAAATGCTACAATTCAGGTTAAAACATTTTTGACCTACATCTTTAACTTTCTCAAGATTCAGAAATTTAATCAGACTAACGTATCGATATATATTTGCTAGACCTGCTAAATTCCTGCAGTCACAGACGATAGTGATTAGGCTGCCAGTCCATTTCAGAGACAAATAAAACAACCATTTACACATTAACATCTTGGATATGAAGATGTGACTCTTATCCAAACTTACATTATTAGAAAGAAAGCTGAAAATGTGTGGACAGACCATCCAACTCCACTTATAAAGGTTCAGTCAAGATTTGAGTCCAGGACCTGGACGAAGTTATTGGGCATATTTTCTTACCTCCTGGTCCACTAACAGATTTTTCACAAGAAACAATAAATCAGTTAAAGATTATATGCTCCTCCATCAATAAATCAATTGCCTACAGCCTTCTGTCCCTACATCGTCTCTGAGGTGTCTATCTACGCCGTTCATTGGACTGGTCACCATAACACCATGGTCTCTGTCCAGATTAGAGACGCTTGTCCTCGTGTTTCTTGCCTTGATGCACAACAGGTTGTTGGGTCTCTCTAAACAGGGGCAAGTAAAATTGGTTTAATTGCCCCTGAAGAAAAAGAAAATTACCTCACTAAACAGCGGACATGATTTCATGTTCTTCTGCAAACTTTGTGTTTGTCATGCTGCTGCTGCCCAATAATGTCTCAATTTCAGTATCAATAAAGTACATTGTCTTCTGTTTTCTTTTGACTGTTGAAAGTTATACCAAAGATTACATCTGCATCTGTTGTTTTGCTGACCAAAATTGAATGGTTATTTTTTTTTCATGGTAATTTGATCAACATATTGCTAGTTGACTGAATTGGGGTTGTTGGGGTTCAGGTTGCTGGTGCCATTCTCCATCAGTCATTGGGTGAGAAGGTGTTAGTGGTTTTCTCTGTGCATTATTCTGTGGTTTTATTGTTTTTCTTTGTTTAATCATGTCATGTAAACATTGTCTACATTCATTCCTTAGTTGCAATCATTGCATTGAACACAACCAGCTGAAGTTGCTCACTAATCTGCATGTTTCAGACACACCTGATGGAAGTGTTTCAAATCTCATAGAAATTATGTTTTCAGGGGTATAAAACACTTCATTTATTCCCAACTAGGTTGTATTTTTCTTCAGCGATTGAATGAAATGTTATCAGTTTTCATAAATCTTCACTACGGTTACAGAGCTCATGAGTTTCTGATTGTATTCCTAAGATGATATCACTCTACATTATGGACTGGTTTGTTTTTACATATTCAGATCATTTTAAACCCTTGTAACCCATTGATTTTTATTTTCATTGTTCATTAGGTTTTGATTTCCATTTTACTGTTCTGTCATTTAAAGGGAAAGCATTTTATCTTTTTCAACAAATAAATATGAAACCGGTCAGATTACTGACGGCTTCTAATCAAATGTCTCGTACATTTTTTGGTATAAATATTAAAAATCCAAGTTTGGATTGAAATACTTTGCTTTCACAAAAAAAGAGTAGCATAAATTATTCACTTTAATTTTAAGTAAAAGCTGCTGTAAATCCTGCAGCAGCAAAAATAATAAAAATAAAAAGTAATAAAAATCACACCAATACAATTTTTTTTTTATTTCAACATGAATCTAAACAAAACATAGAACAGAAACTAACTCAGTTTTCTTATTTTTTTAAAAGTCTGTAAAGTCTACAAAGTGCATACTGCATTAAAGGAGGAAAATATTGTGCTTAGAATTAATCATCCATTGATGCAGACTGTCAGTTGTCTGTAAACTCATAGTAGGCTTTGCATTACTATTGTCTTACTGTTGGTTCCATAAAATAACAAAGAAATGCAGAGTTTTTGTTTTAAAATGTAATAATTACTTTTTGCACCACAATAAAAAATAGTTAAAGTTTTAGAGAATAATGTGAGCTGCAGGTTCATGATGTGATTTTTACCGTGGATTAAAGGAAGGATTTTCCCATTTAAGCAATATATTTTCCTTAAACTTATTGTAAAGCAGTGCATAAATGTTCCACAAGAGGGAATGGTTGTTTTCTGTAATGGAACTCCCGCAATTCTGACATGTTTGTCCTGCTGGTGATGCCGTAGTGCAGGGGATATTTGTGCGGGAACTGCTGCCTTCCTTACAGCGTGTTTCCTGCCTGTAAGGTTAGCAGCAGCTCTGCTAGCCCGGTGTTGTAAATTGTTCCAGTAATTATTGTCATAAATGAAAGGGACAGAAAGGTGTGTAATATAGGTATCATTCACTTCCTGGATGGTACAGAGCTCATCGAGGGAAGTTGAGGTAAGACACATTTCTTAACATTCATAGAAAAGTTTTGATGAATTCTCTTGTTTGTGACTATCAGAATAGAGCATGCTGTAGAATAAATGTCTTTAGAAGAGATGGCCTAAAAACGTATTTAAATATCTTAAAAATTAATTGTCTTCAGTTGTAAAATAAGTATGAAAAAGCTACTTAAAATTTTTGCTTCGACGCATTTTGGTTTTCTTTTCAACTTTTTGTGCCTGACATTAATCTGTCAGCTAATTCCTGGATTTTTTACTTGGGGAACCAGAACATTTCGCACAAAATTGAAAAACTAGCAACAACACATAAAAACTACAGTTTTGAGTAGGTTACTATTTGGTATAAAAATATTTTTTATCTATTACTTGAGGGTGCATGAGAACATAGGCCCTTTTTATTTCTATTTTTAAATCAGAATTAAAGAATTGAGATATGTACTTTCTTTTAATCTCTTCCCGCCTTTGAGAAGATTGGCAGGAACTGCACATTTACAGTGACTCACCGCAACTGTTTGACCAGAGGAAGTGGGTGTGTGCTGGATAAACTCAGCCAGGTGGGAACATAGAAATGTACCTTTGTCATGCAAAGTGTTTTATTCTATGCACAAATTGTTGACATTGGGATTGTATGAATGTTTAATGATTGGAGAGCTAAAGGAAAATTTCTGCTTTGATGGACAATAAAATCTTGTCCTGTGTTTTAGTTTTTTGTAGATTATTTGTGGTAGTAGACTTGTGGAAGTTTCAAACAACCAACCATCTCCACTAACCTTCACATAAACAAGCAGAGTGTTGAGAGTAAATACATAATAATACATAATATTTGTTCACTGGTATTTTTGTTAACAGCATATATTTTGTGGGTAAATATCTTTAATCTGATGATTAGCTCTATGGCTGCCTAAACAGGCTCTGCCAGGTAAAATACAGACACTGTATTGTTTTTTCAGTTTTCTGCAGTATATACATATTTTCACTTTTCAGATTCATCCTCAGATGTACTATCTCATTTAGTTCTGGACTGCTGCTTCTAGTTTTCCAGGATAAATTTTATTTTACATCAAAGGTAGAAAATTATTTTAAATGTTTTATCATCATCCAGTTTATTACACCTTCTAAACATTGATTTTAATGTACATGTGCATACCTTGCACAGGCAGAGTCTCCAGAATTGGTTGGTTTACTGCAAGCAACAGGTGAGTCATTTTCTCTTATATTAGTTATTGAAGCAGCTTATATAAAACACCCTCAACATGATAACTTCATCTCTGTGATGGCAGGAAAATGAAGAAAACTTCAAAAGAAAACCATATAGAGGGAACACCTACTATCAAGACTGAATCTGTAAGATCCAAGTTGATGACAACCTTCTTTAATCACTGATTAATGATCATTATCTTTCACTTATAGCCTGTGTAAAAATGTTAGATAACTTCATAGAGAGGTAACACTTTATTTGACAGGGTTTGCATATGACTGACATAACATGTTCATAAACATGATCATAAACATGATCATAAACATGACGTAACGCCTGTTATGAACATGAAGGAGTCTTTATGAATATTTATGACTTGTCATGAAGTGTCATTCAGTAAATTATCACACTTTTAATGCAAAGTTGCATTAAAACTTGTACTAAAGACCATAAAATTTGTCCACTTTACATTAAAAGTGTTAAGAAACGTTAATTCACAAACAAAAGTTTGATAAACGTAACCCAAAAAAAAAGAAAAGAAAAGTGCAACCAAAGATTTCTGACGTGCAAATAGAAGTTTGTTTTGCAAATAACTTTTTTACTTCATGAGACAAAAATTGTTTTACATTTTTTTTTTGTTAAAAAAAAATCATTACAGTACCAAAAGATTTGATTAGAGATTAGTTGTTTTTTGTTTTTTTTGATTGAATAATTGTGAAACAAATTGAACTCCATTAATTTACATTAAATACATTTTTTAATGTGACAGAATAATGCGACTTACTTTGTTTCTTTTGCTGCAGATGAATTCAAAAAAAGTGAAGACAGAAGACATGGAAGAAATTGCAACTTCAGAGGTTTGAGCTTTTTGTAATTTCCTACATAATGTTTGCATTATTTCACTGCATTAATCTACTATTATCATTCATTTTTCATACTCTATTTTATCTACAGCAGGATAACCATCTACATAGCTTCACAGTCAAATTTGGTTCAGATTCCCAGAAATACACTATTGACTGTACAAAACCACGCACTGTGCTTCAGGCGATACAATCACTGTACAGCAAAGAACTACAAAGCGAAATGGATAAATCACAAAAAAGATTTAATGACAACATTGAAAAAAGAAAAGTAAAAGCCAATGAGAAAATAGTATCTGAAGAAAACATCATCATTGAGGTGGGAGAAGGGAATGATTTCTCTATTGTTGCAACACATTTTCCTTGTTGTCTTGTTGAGGAAAACCAGTGTCTGACAATAAAAATAATGGATACAGCCGTAGAGAAAAAACAAAAAGAGCTCAGAGTTTTACCAAAGGAAAACTACTCTGTCTTTTTCATAGATAAAGAGTTGGGGGAAAAAAGCAAAACTAAAGGAGATATGGTATTTATATATAAAAAAAACATTCCTCCAAATTGTAAGTATTTCTGTGTTTACGGGAGAAAAAGTTGTGAAGGCAAAACCGAAACAGTGGAAGAAGCTTTAAGACGGGACGGTCGCTTTGTTGATGATCTCACAGACTTTTATTTGTCTGATAACGAGACCAGAGACCTTAGAAAACATACAGGAGTAGTTGACGAGCTGGATGGGAAAAAATTCAAGATGTGTAATCTTCCTCCCAAAGAAAAACTGAAAAAGCAAGACCCAACACAACAGACCAACCATGAGGAGCAGGAGGCAAAAGTATCTGCACCAACTAGTGGACAGATGAAGAGTGAAACGACATCAGTACTAAAGCTTGCAGCAGAGAAACGTGTCAGCATAAAGACAGCAATGGAAGAATTAGGTTCTGAAAATATCAACCATGAAGAGATCAATGACCTTCTGCGAAAGCAGTTCCCAAAACTGAAAGAATGGATGGAGATGAGATTTCCTGGTCGTTCCTTTGAGGAAACCCTGAAACTGAAAAAGGAGAACTTTGGAAAGATCCAGAATTCCTTTAGTGAAGTTCACACTGTGAGAGAGCTGCTGGAGCTCAGCAAGTCCATTTGTCTTTTGATGATAGAGGAGAAGAATAATTCAGGTTTAACTGAATCAAAGAAAACTGTTAAGGGCACAGGTTTTGTTCTGTTTGACAACTTTGTTCTAACCAATGCCCACTTGTTTAAACCCTGGGAGAAAATAAATAACTGGAGGAACTATTTGAATATTACTGCAGAGTTCAACTTTGAAAAGAAAGATAAACCAGGGATAAAATATCAGGCTGAACTAGTTTGTAGAACTCATGATTTAGATTTTGCTCTGTTAGAGCTCATCCAAATCCCTGATCTACAAGAGCTAAAGGAAAAACCCCCAGGTCTCCTGAAGATATTTGGTCCAATGCCAGGTGGTGATAGTGGGGCTTGTATTATTGGTCATCCAGCAGGAGGAGTGAAGAAAATGGACATTACATGTATCATCAGTAAAGAGGACAGGGAGCAGAAGGTCAAGGAGACTTTAGAGTACTTTAAATCTTTTATTGTCTGCTCAACTAATTATCAGATCAAAACAAGTCTCTACTCAGATATCCGTGTGACCTACAACACCTTCATGTATCTTGGCTCCTCTGGCTCCCCAGTGTTTGATGCTTCTGGACGGGTGTTTGGTTTGCACTCTGGTGGATTTTTCTTTAACAAGGTTATTCCTGGTCACAGTGTTATGGAGTATTGCTACCCGCTGCTTGATGTATTCAGAAAGCTTCTGGAAGAACTCCATAAAGCTGGTAGAGAGGATTTGTTGAAGAGAATTCAGGAGGAAGCAGAGGGGAATATGTACCTTACTGGGATCCTTGAATCTGTTGGACTGAAACAAACTAAAGATCAGACTCTGTGTGGAGAATCAGAGAACAGATGAAACAGGAGAACAATTTATTCCTGAGGAGGAAATGGAGACAAGTTCAAATTAGATGTCAAGAGAAATTAAACATCACAAGACATAACATATTGGTTACAGTTATAAACAAACATTTAGCAGCACATTTCTGAATTTCCTTTACAAATATTGGTTCTGCTTTTGTTATTTTATAAAACGGGGGTAAAACTCATTTTGCTTTGGGTTCAGAAAGTATTGATAAAACCTGTTCAACTGTTAAAATATCAATACATTCTTAAAATTAAATATCACTGAACATCTTTTCAGTCCCTCCAGGATTTTATGATTTTTTGCAATAAAAATCAAAGTGTTTGTGGCACTAATTTGGAAATATTTGCAACATTTAGGCTTATTTTTTACAGTAAATGTGATTTTTTTTTTTATTTGGATCATGGACTATAATCTGACATCAGTTAAGGTTGAAGCACCAGTTTAGTACAAGTCAGAAAGTTTTTGACAATATTTGATAAAAATCTGCAATAAAGTCTCCGGGCCTTGAGTTTGACACGTGTTCTGAAATAATAGTTTTATTAAATTTAATCTGAATGTTGGATGTTTTCTGGAACTGAATTATTATTATTAATCAAGTAGAAATGTGTTGTAACAAATATTTTCTTTGCTCTGACTATTCTGATCCATTTAAATAAATGTTTTGGTTCTGTTTTATAATAATCCAGAGATCTCTCCAGGATCCAGATTAATATGTGATGTATAAAGTTTAACAACAGGAAGCAATCAGATCAAACTTTTCTTAAATGTTAAGGTATGATTAACTGACTGAGTGCTTTCTATTATAATGATTATTAAATTGTATTGTATGTCATTTGACTACATTATTGTAATAATGTTTTTTATTGAATTACTTTGAATGTGCCTTCAGCTGTTTTGAGTTAATAATCAGGTTTCAAACTCTGTACTTTAAATGAACATGTCTTGGTTTCTGTAATGTTTTATTACTGATGTTTCTGTCATGTTACTGCAAAAGCAAAATAAATAATATAATGACTTCCACTTTTTGAAATAAATACTAGATTATTTTATTTGCACAGCAACAATTCATTCTTCCAGGTTTTCTGAAGATTTTCCAGAGGTTTCCTTTGGACTTTCAGTAACCAGAACATCTTTAGAGGAACAGTCGTTAGTTAAAACTGTGAATCTTTCACACAGAAATAATCCCATAAACTCCAGATTTAATCCAGTGTTGTCTCAGAACAGAACAGATTATTTCTGATGTTTCTTTACTGCTGAGTCTAATTATAACCCTTCATTCTGCCCTCTGGTGGAGGATCTGAGTACTACAGCTGGTCTGTGCTGCTTTCAAAGAAGTAAAGTTTTATATAAATCATTTTAACTGTTTTCGGAGCTGCTGCAGTTCAAGTGGAAGTGAAAATATTTCACAGTTGTAGAAATATAATTGTGACAGGGTAGATATTCACATAGATTTTGTACAGCGACACGTTGATTGTTTTTTAATATATTTTCAGAAAAATAACTGCAAAATATCTAGAACTTGATTTTAGCTTCAATTACTAAATTTTGTTGTATTTTAATTTATCTTGTCCCTGCTTCAGAATGGAGAAAATCACAACAAGATGCTGTTGACAACAGTAATAAGTAATAAAATATAAAATAGTGAATTTAAACTGTATTATTTAGATCATTTCTATTGTTTTTATCTCCAAATGTGGCACTGGAAAAGTTTGAAAATGATCTCAGAAATGCTTGAAAAGACTTGATGTCCATATTGTCTGAAGTTCGGCTTTAGGTAACAGATTTGCTCCTTTTATTGGTAAATTGTCACTGCTTAGTTATTAATTCAGAAATTTTTTAACAAACAGAACCAAGATAAACACGCTAACTAGAAGGAACCGGTGCTAAAAGCTTCACGTGTGTTCAGGTGTTGCAATACAAGCAAACAGAAGGTAACATGTGCAGCAGGTCACTTTCCTCTCAGTGACACCAGAAAAACAGTCCAACATATAAGATAGATGCTCTTATTTCTCTTATGAAAAATTAGGCTTTTTTTTCTTTCATATGATCTAAATTTCATATAAAGTGTCCAGATAAATGTAATAATTCCCTCCAATCAATCTTGACATTTTTCAAATCCTGCAGAACAACAGAAAATATCAGAACCTTTAAGAAACAGTTGAGATTTTTCATTCCAACACTTTAAGTAATATCTTCGACTCAACAGCGCCATCAAGTGGACAAGGCTGCACACTGCAAAACAAAAGTTCCACTGCAGGTGAGCAGGAAAACTGTTGGAATTAGAAGATAATAGTTTTTGCGTAAAGTTTTGTGATTATTTCTTTATTTAAAAAAACAAAACATAATTTATTATTACAACGGAGAGAAGAAAGTAGAAGGCCACAAAATAAGTGAAGTACATTAAAAATTAAGGTTCTGGGGTTATGAAATTTATACCTGTTACAAAAGTTAACAGGTATGAACAGGTTAATATCTGAGAAGGAGGCTGTCTTGGTGCTGCTGCAGATGACATATTGTGTCAATTATCCTGATAAATGACTAACGATGTGTTGAACTAACAGGTACGTTTTAAAAATGAAATATAAAATTAATTAAAATCGTATTTTCGCGTTTTGTTGGAAGTAATAATAATAACAATAACAATAATAAACATTTTAAGCGCTGCCAGAAAAAAACATCATTAAGATCCAAAGACTTAAAGGTGCGTTTTATGAACTAAGTGATGTTTTTTTTTTATGAATTAATATAAATTTTATCTGTTTTAAGGTGAATTACTTGAAGAAACACCCCACCATTATTAATGTCTGAGTTTATGACTCCGTTTATTTTACCACAAGTTTAATCACGTCTCTGCAAAACTTCAATGTCTGTAATTCGCTGTGATGAAGTTCAAGGCCGTCATGAAACGTGACAATATGAAGATTTACAATCACAACATTAACATATGACGTGGCTGCTAAATCAACAGAGACAGCTGGTGACATTTTAAGAAGAAAAGTGAAATACAGGAATACAGAGCTCTGGTGTTTAACCCTAATTTTTCTGTGGTTGAAGAGCGAAACCGTTAATTCCCAGCTGCGCCTGAATGTAGCACATTTCGCGCCATTTTCTCGACAAAGAGAGAGAGAGGGGGGAGAGAGAGAGAGAGAGGAAGTGAGAGCGGAGCAGAGTTACCCGCGTTTTGCTGCACAACTAAAAGCGTTTAAAACTATTTTATCCTCCGTTTATCTCTCTTAAAGACCGTCGCTGATCTTTTCTCTTCATCTTCGATTTTTAAGTTTGTCTCGTTTTTACTTCATTTCTTCACTTTTTAGTGAATGATTCAACTCTGCAGAAAAGTCCCAGTAAGTGCAAGATGTTTATAACAGAATAATAAGTTATGTCTGTATAATTTCTGATTACATGTAAGATAAACTCATAATTTGCTTGCTTGTTTGGCGAAAACACTGAAAATGTTTTAAAGTTTGCTGCTTTTAACAGGAAGAGCTTAGAAGTTCTTTAGTATTTCTGAATATTGTAACATTTGTTACATATTTGCAACTGATTTAAGTCCTTTAACACTCGCCTGTGTGAAATTTTAATAAACGTGAATTAAAGTCAAGTTTAATGTCAAGATTACGGAAAGTCCTGGTGGGGTTGTTATGTTTGCCTTACATCAGCAGCAAATTTGTCCCAAAAACAACAAAGTTCAAGTTCTGTACATCAAGTTCATCCATTCATCCATCTTCTTCCATTCATGCGGGTCGAGTTGCTGGGGAAGCAGCATAACCATTATACTTCCTGTTGCAATTAGAAATGGCGTCCCGAGGTTCGTTTGTGTGGACAGATAGGGAGGTTGAGCTACTTTTAAATAGCCTGTTAAAATGTGAAGTTAAAACACAGACAATGTCAACTGGGAATCAACATTGTCTCTGTAAGCATGTAACAGATTCCTGGTCCTGATAGTTTATACAATGTTTTTCTATTATTTTATGCTGCATTGTAAAAATACATAAGCAAGCAAATCTTACCCTGAAGCTCTTCTGATTTGGTTAATGCTGCCTGCTGTTCAGAACAGGCTTAGATGTGATAAAACACTTTAACCTGGATGTTGATCTTTACTCTTCTAGTTGCAAAGCACATCAACTTCTTAGCTACAGGATTTAAAACCACAAGAGCTGTTTGCCCCCAACATCATGGTGAGTCCGTGTCCTCTAAAAACTTTTATTGAAGTTACTGATGTTGCAGTTTTTGTTCTCTGATTTTACTTTTGTGTTGCCAGATGAAGACTTCAGCCAAAAGAAAGCGAACAAAAAACAAAACGGACAACAAGACCGATTGTGACAAAGAAAATGTTAGTAAGACTTTGGTTGTTCAGTCATCGTTGTTTAGCATTTATAAAATAAATGTCTGCATCTTGTATAGGATTAATGCACGTTGGTTATTATTTTTTTATATTTTGTTCTGTTCATCAGGTCAGTCCAGATGAAGCCTCCAGTCCACCTAAGAAGAAACGGAGCCCATTTCCAGGCGTCCAGGTGAGCTGCAGGTTCAGAAGATACTGAAGGTCTTTCTGCCTCCGTTTAGATCAGCAACTGTCACCTCAGTGACCTCAGTGACCTCAGTGACCTCAGTGACCTCAGTGTCATTTATGCAACAAAATCAGAGGAACCATTTGGGAGCCGAAAGACTTCAAGTTTTTAGTTAGTCAAGAACCGGCTCTCCCATCACTGCTGTAAACATGTCACTGTTTTGAAGACAAAGTAATATGGTCAGTTTGTTAAAAATCATCATTTATAATTACTTCTCTAATCTAACTTTAATGCCACACTAAAAATGCACTTTGACTAGAAAATAGTTTTTGATTAAACTCAGAGGTTAAAGTTTGTCAATTTAATGAGACAAGTTGTCTAAACATTGTTTTGCAAACATACAGATACATTAAATTATTACTTACCTTAATGACATGCAAGAGGCAAATCAAAGCTCACTCATAGTGCAACACAGGATACATAAACGTGCCGCTAAGCACCCTGGGAAATATGACAGGACAGTTACTGCCGAGCACTTGGTGCTTTCAGGTGTCACTAAACTCTCCAATAACAGAAAAAAGTTATTTGATTTGTTGCTTGTCACTTTTCTGAAAGGAAAACGGCAGAATAGTCTAAAAAATCTAAATGTAGCGACAACGTTGCCAGGTTTCAAACAGGGCTCCTCCATCTGGGTGGTAATGTGTGACACATTTCTTTAGTCACTTAAATCCACCCTAAACAATGGCATGCTTAAAATATTACAGCAAGTATTTTACATTTTAGACTCAAATTAGTGATTATTTATTGTAACAAGATTCCTACGTCCTTAAAATGTAATAATATAAAACTTGGATACAAGTTTCTACTACTGTTGTTTTCTAAGTTTTTACTTAAATTCCCTTGTTACTGAATTCTTGGATGAAGGATAAGATTAATAGTTACCACCACTGTAACACAAACTCACACATTTAAGTTCAAAATATTAAACTTGGATGATTTTTTTCACTTAAAAAATTGAAGTTCATAGACCCAACAGACTGAGGCTCAAATGTTTTAACCTGCAATGTGTTTCAGAGTCAGACAAAGATTCCTCTGGGAACCAACAACACCAATAGCAGCAGGTGTCTGGTGAGTAAAAAGGGAAGCAAAGGAAGATTTAATATGTAGCCTGGAAATCAATCTAACTGTGATTTTCAGCTGGACAATCCTCGACCACGTCCAGTGAACCCCGGTGTTAACAAGATGGAGAGGATGATAGAAGAGGGTTTGAAACGAGACCTGAATGAACAACTATCTGAAAAAAGACCAGAGTCTGCCTCTCCATCCAGAAATAGGGTTGACATGCATTTTCCAAAAACATATAAAGCACGTTCTCCAACAAATAAACAAGAAAAGAACAATGTAGAGAATGAGAGGGGAAGAGTGAAGGCAGATGAGCCACCAGGCTGCCAGTCCGAAGCCATGGATATCTCTGAACTTCCAGCTGATTGTAAACTGGAAGCACCAAACCTGAGTGACGAAGAGTTTCTACGTCTGCTGAAAGAAATAGAGGTATCTGTTTGCAAAATTGTTGTGCTTGGTGTTTCCCAGGGAACAGCAGTTTCCCAAGGAACAGGCTTTGTGTGGTGTGGCAGACTCATCTTGACAAGTGCACATCTGTTCAGAGGTTGTCTGGATGGAAGAAAGTTGGTGGATAACATAAAAGTTTCTGTTGATTTTGAACTAGAAACTGTGAACCCGTTGTACACTGTGGAGGAAATATTTCTTGACATTGATGAAGAGCTGGATTACGCCGTATTTGAGCTCATACCTGAGGACCCAACAGCAGAGAAGGTAAAGTTTCCACCAGGACTCCTTAAGAGACTCGGTCCAGTGCTGAAGAGCGGTGGAGTCAGTCTTATTGGGTTCCCTGCAGGGAGAGAGAAGACCATCAGACGCACAACTATTGTCGAGGCAGAAAACAGGGAGCAAGTTGTGAAAAATCTTTTAGATAAATACTATAAATACATTTTCACCCAGACGTCAATCAAACAAATAATCACGAATCAAGGCATTGGTAGCATAATGAAAAACGGGAAAAGAGAAGAACAGGTCATAACCTACCATTGTCCCATGTATGATGGAACATCTGGTTCTCCAGTTATTGATGGACGTGGCCAAGTTATTGCGCTGCACACTGGAGGGTATGACTACGGGTTTACAGAGTTTAAAAACCATGTCATCGAGTTTGCCATCTCTTTGCCCACAATATTTAAAAAGTTTGTGAGCAATCTAAGGAAAAGAGGAGAAAAGGAGCAGCTGGAAAGAATTAGGGAGGAAGTATCGGATAATGATTACGTTACAAGGTTGATGTTCAGTCCTGAGTAGGAGTAGAAAGGTCTAGTTGTATGAGATCTCATATCAAACATCACAATATTTCTTATTGAGGCGACTCCTATCTCATGATCTCATGAGGTGCCTTTATGATCTAAAGGTCTAAAAATCTGCCACTGTCCTCTTTAGAGGGCCAGTTCATACCAATCATGTCTGAAATAGGGGCGTGCTGTGGTGGCGTAGGGGACATTGCGACCCACATTTAGAGGCCTTCAGTCCTCAATGCGGCCGTCACGGATTCGATTCCTGGACCCGGCAACATTTGCCGTATGTCTTCCCCCCTTTCCTGTCAGCCTGCTGTCATATAAGGGACACTAGAGCCACAAAAGACCCCCTGGTGGGGAAAAAAAAAGTCTGAAATATTCACCAGTGACTTTTCATCCATCCCTCAAAAAATCAATATTGACCAAAATCAGAATCACCGAGTTAGGCTTTTTTTTTTTTTCTTTAAAGAGTTGTGGTTGATAATCAGCCAGAAAACTGCAATCAGTGTGTCCCCAATAATGATGCTTTTTTTACAGAGGAAAAAATCTACAGATATTATGTAAAACATTCAATCTGATAAAAGCTTTTAAAGTATTTGGTAATTATCTACAGCCTGCCTGTCAGTGAGTCTTAATAACAACGAGAAACATCCAACAATCATTCATTCTCCAGTAGAAACATTTGGTTTGGTTTCCAACAGGATCATCAGTAAAGAGAGGAACATATCAGGTCAATAAAATTATGACTCATCAGTTTTCTGTACTTTGAATTGGTTTTCTATTATTTTTAATCTTCACTTGATGCAGAGCTGCTCACTGCTCCAAACAGGGAGGCAGTTTTATGTTCAGGACTAGAATAACTTATTCATGAAATTAAAATGGCTTCTTTCCATTTTTGTTTATACTTTCAGTTTGTTTTATTTATTTGTTTTATTTATTTTTTTATTTTATTGTTTTATTTTACACCATTTTATTCAGCGTTTCTTCAGTTTCTACAATTGTTAAACTTTGATTGTTTTATTTTTGAACATTTCAAACATTCACTGGTTTCATGTCAGTTTCTGTGTTGAGTTCCTATAAAATGATTTTCTCTGTTCCTACTGATATTCTGTCATTATTTGGTTTCTGTGATAAAAACACTTTAAGATCCAATCTGCTGCAGAGGATCAAATTATTCATATTTTCACGTTTCAAATATTTAGAAGTTAATTTCTGTTTTATTTCTTCAACTTAAACTTGTCAGATTCAGGTAAATTAGTGTTTTGACCACAGATAAATCTTGACTTTGGGGATTAATATCTCTAGTCCTAAACCACAAGTCAATGCACAAGCAAGAGAAATCAGAGAAACTAAACTAAAAATCAAATATGTCATGAATGGATTTGTTTTACAATTTACATAAAATGAGTACAGACCAACATGCAACAATCCATCTCAGTTTTTATTAGGTACATTGTCGACTGTCTCTCTGACAGTGAAGTTCTTCTCTTTCTCTTTAGTTTTTTATCTGTCAGTTCTGCTCTTTGTCTCCTCTCAGCGCGTTGCGGAGGCTCCTCCAGAACTCCGGCCTCCTCTCCTCGTCTTCAGGCCACTCCAGGTAGGTGGTGGAGCTCATGAGTTTGCGCAGTTTGCAGAAACGTTTGGGGACGTCGTCCTTGGACAGCGGCTCCAGCAGAATCAAGATGGCAGCGTCTCCGCCGGTCTCAAACAGCCAGAAGTGGGAGAAGTCCAGTTCATAGCGGCACCAGTCGGACTGGACGAAGTTCTCAGAGAGGATGAAGATCGTACGACGACTGCGTTCGATGGCGCTCATGATGTTGTCCATGATCCAGTGCCCAGGAAGGAAGTCTCGCTTGTGGAGACAGAGAGTCAACGGGGATGTTGGATTCTCCGAGTCGCTGTAACCAGATAAGAATCCAGGTCATTTTATGTCTGTTATTATAAATACAATTTGAACAATATGCCCAGAGACCAGGGAAGCATCTAAAACCTGTAAATATATGGTTGGAGATCCCTTGTTAGGCATTTTGAACTTCTTGGCGAGATCCAAGGAGCTCACCAAGGAAAATGTAGAACAGTATTTGTTGCAGCTTATGAGTCTAACTGGGGATTTTAAGAAGTTTCAACAGAATGCAAACAATATTCCTTTATGGAGAACAGTGTAAAAGTGTAGGATGGTCAAAACTACTGCCAACATGCTCCATTCTGAAAGAAGGTTAACCTCAAAACAGACTGCAGGATAATTTACATGAACCCATTCAGTTGAGAGAGGATACAAAAGTCAAAGCAACGTGGAAACAGTCAAGAAAGCACCATTACAAAGAAAGACCTGTTAAGGTTACCTTGGCTCCTCCATCTCCGGTACCAGAAAGTTTTCCACCCAGCTGGCATCTTGTTCACTGTAGGAAACAAATGCATCAAAGGACAGCAGTGGATCTGATTCCTCCGTGTTTCTGTTTCGCCGTCGTCGTTGGGAACGTCTCTTGGCCTTGAGCCATGCCCAGGTCATCTTCAGGAACCAGAATGCGTGGCATCGCCAAAGCAGGCCAGCAACCAGTAACCCCAGAAACAGTGTGACCCCACAGCTAACAGACACGAACAAAACTGGCTGGCACTGGATGATGGAGAGGCTAACATGACTCACTGCCTCCCCCTGCAGGTAGAGAGGGGAGTCACAGACATAGGTCTGATATTTATCTGTTATTTTCACATGTCCACTTCCTGTTAGTTGTGAGCGGAGGAATGTGACGAATCCACAGGAGCAAACAAACTTGTTGTGTCCCGCCTCGAGGTTCTGAAGTCGTCTGTATGACTGAAGGTCTGAAAGGCTGAACGAGTTCAAGGTGTTTGACTGTAATGTACAAAACCAAAACGATCAGCATGGAGAACACAGAGACACAACGTGATGGATTGGTTCTTACCTGTATCATGAGTGTTTGCAGATTGGGGTATTGGCCCCCTGCTGGTAACCTCAGGAACTTGTTTCCAGAAAGATGGAGCTCTCTCAGAATTGGAAATGTCAACACAAATTCTTTGAGATCATTATAGCTTAAATCCAACACCTTTAAAGAACCAAGGAGGAGATAAATATAAAGCATCTTTTCAGTGGGAAGGTTTTCTGGTCTTTGACCCAGATCCTGTACCTCCAGGGATTTTGGAAGACAGGGAGTGACGATGGTTAGCTTCGCCCGGGAGATGTTGAGGTACCTCATGGTGGACGGCCAGGAGCAGCTGGGGGGCATGGAGCTGTAGCCGGTTCTGCTAACGTCCAGCTGGGTGAGCTTGGTGAGCTTGGTCACCAGACGACTCAACATGGACAAAGACTGCACAAACGTAGACAAACGTTCACCGGTTGGCACTCTGGGCAGTTTTACACAAATGTTACCTCAGGTTTAACGCCGACACCTTCAGAAGGTTTCCGCTTATGTTTAAAACTCGGAGCTCCTGGAGAGTTTCGTCGCCGTCACACAGCATGTAAGACAGAGTCAGGTCTGTCAGCAGGTTATCGGACACATCCAAGTATAATGTGTTCACCATCATCTGGGTTAGATAACAGGATAACAGGAACATCTGAAATAAAATGAGAACAGAGCTGTGAGGAAACTTTTCTTATTTATTAAGATGTATCTTAATGTGATTTGGGATAAAACCACATGAAAATACAGAACTTTACTCACAATGATAAAAAATTATGAATTTAAAATAAAATGCTGTTTGGTTAACATGAATGACAAGAAGATGAAAAATGATTTGCCTACTGATCAAACTATGGTTTAAGAATAAAAAGCATTATAGCCTGATTCACATTACCACCATGCAGGCAGATGTTTTGGATGTGAAGTGTGATTTTTACCTTTGAGTTAATAATGGAGAGTTTCTTCTGGTGTTGCAACAGATACTGTATTTCTGAAACCTTGGCAAACGTCAAAATGTCTAAAATTGTGACGTCGCTGGCAGAGAACTCGTCCATGCTGCTCAGATCTGTCCGGTTAGCCGTCACCCACCTAACGCAAAGTCAGGAAAGGCTTTAGCCACATTAAATACTAAAAACTCAAGTTCAGTCAAGGTCAAAATTATTCATCTATTATTAGTCTCATCAGATGTTTTGCCTGATTGGATTAGTATTAATGTTTTGAGGTAACCCAGTAAGAGTGACTTGAATCTCAGTTTAGTGAGAAGATTTTGGGATCTTAACTGTCAGGTTAACTGTTGTCTCTATTTTACCATTAGTTATGTGTTTGTGGATGATTGTTTGCCCTTTATGTCTGTGTTGCCGTGATAGACTCTTGCTCAGCGACGGCTGAAGATGGACTCCATGAACTGTGTACACTCAATGGATGGATGGATAAAGTTTGACTAAAAGAGTGATGAACAGCTGACAGGTGGGCTTCCTACCTGCCCTGGCCTGTCAGAGTTAAACCCTCAAGGGAGAGGGATCTGAGCGGGACTCCGTCCAGCAGTCCCAGCAGGAAGGCACATGCTTCATCAGACAGTGATGCATTACGGAGAGACAGATATCTGGAGAGAAGAACCAAAGGAAAATTAATGTTTGATAAACGTTTTGCTCCATTTAAGTCATCCTACCTGCAAAAAGGGAGTTTATTTTCAGACCTGATCATGTTGATTGCATCTTTAAGAGGTTGAACAGACACATAATGAGGCAGATGGAGGTCTGACAGAGTGAGCCGAGTGTCGGGGTAGGACACGTCATTGAGCACAGCTGCTGCCAACGCAGGGTTTGTTAAAAACGGGCCGTGAAGACTTAGGGTGACATGACCCAGAGGCCAAATGTCCCCAAAAGTACCAGAGTCATACCTGCAGGGAGACAGAGACAAAGGAAGAGGAAAGACAGTGGATCCATCTACCAGGGTTTGGACTTTGGTTTTATTTATTTCCATGAATAAACTGCTTGGCATCTATTTATTAATTTATTGTTTTTTAGCTAAGATTTCTGGACAGGACATGTAAAAAAAAAAAAGGGAAGCAAAAAAGCAATAAAATCCAGAGAAAAACAAAGATCACCAGAACCTTTTGAGAACTGTTCATGAAGAGCGCTTTAAAAGACTCTGACAACGTCTCGGTGCTAGAAAGGGAAACCTAGAGAAACGAGGTCTGGTTACCTGTCCAGGTTGTTGGCGCTAACAGTTAGCTCTTCCAGGTGGGTGACTCCTGATAGGTCTTCTCTCTTCAGCTCCTTCAGATCTGGACCTCCAAACATCAGCCTTCTCAGACTGGAAAGTCCAAGGAACAATGAAGGCGACCCAAGAAAGCTGTAGGAGACCAAGAAGGACATGAACTGTGAAGAGTGTGGCTGGTCTTTGTTCAGGCTGCACACTGGACTAGAGACTGGCATGGAGGCTCACCTTCTAACAGAACACCAAACCAAACGTTTATCCTGAGCTACAATGGAATGGTTTCAATTTAAACATATTCATGTGGTCAAATGGCCCATTCAAAGTAAAGACCTTCATCCTTCTGAGAACCCTGGTAAGGCTTTGGGTTCTTCACAAAATGTAAAGGATAAACGGCTGTGCATCAAAGCGTGAGCTGCCCTCCTCACCTGTACGGATTGTGGATCAGGTTGAGATGCTCCAGCAGCTCCAGCTTGTTGAACCACTTGGAGTTGAGAAACTTCAGCTGGTTGTCAGACAGATCCAGTTCCTCCAGGCTCCACAGAGAGTCGAACGCTGACGGATGGATCTCAGCTAACCGGTTACCTGCAGGACAGAAACGTCTGCATTCAGAAACGCTCTACTGCTTATTTCAGTTTGAGTCCCTTGACTGTTACCATGGAGATCCAGAAGCCTCAGCCACGAGTGTCCCATCAGGTCATCTTGGGTCACCATGGTGATGTTGTTGAGGGAGAGATCAAGGCTCAGAGCTTGGTCCGTTACCATAGGAACATGGGTGAACCCACTGAAGGAGCAGTTACAGGAGTGATGGAGGTCACAGCGGCTGCAGGTCGGCCTCCCGTCGTCTCTGTTCGCCGTCTGATCCTGGATCAGCGAGAGGAAGAAGAACAGCGCCAGAATCCCCAGATGCTTCATCCCCTGCAGAGAAAGTCGAGAGTTGAAGTTGGTGAACTTCTGTTTTATTTTTCTGCAGAGACAGAAAAATGAGTCAGATTTTATTTCATCCTGCAGCTTCTATTACATGACTGAGGCACAGAAGTGAAAGTCTGGCAGGAGATGTCAGGAAATCATTTCATGAGGAAATCAAGTCTCTTTGGCTCCACAGTTGATTGTTAACAGCATCCCATAAACACGTAGCTGCTAAAGAGGGAAGTTCTCTTGAGGTAATTATGGTTTTTATATGTGACTTAGGAACAATCACTGAGGTTAAATGTGATGTTTAGGGAGGAAAAAGTCTTGAACATAACAGGAGAGTCTGACCGTCCATTACAGAGAAGTTTCAACGTGTCTGGGATTTTATTAACAGTGAGAAATCAGATGTTGCACTTTATGGTTAAAGTGCATTTGTCTAAAGTAAAATTTGTGCAGAAGATTCCAGGAGGGAAAACAAATGAAGTGGTGCAAATGGTCAGCTGGTCAGCTTCAGTAACACCAAAAGCTTTTAAATAGTTTTTAACCCAAATGAAACAGAACAAAGTAAAGAGGAAAACAGAAACGTTGTGTTTGATCCGATGACAGGATGTCCAGCTCCTGGTCCAGATAAGGACGTCTAGAGATGCTGGTTCTGAGCAAACAGTTCTGGGCTGCAGGTCGAATCCAGGCAGCACAACTGGGAATCAAATCTTCAAATGAAAACTAAACCTACAAGCATCCTTCAGCTTGTCTAAAGGGTGTGAATGTTGAGTTCATAATGTGTTTGTGTATAAAAATATGACTAAAAAGGAAATAAAAATTACTTTTTTAAACACAACATGTGCAGTTGAGTTTCAATACTTTGAACAAACTCCATATTGTGTTTCTAACTTTATTTCTGTGTATTTCATTTTCTCAACTGAACATTAATAACTGATCTCTGGAGGAAAAGCAACCAGGTGTGAGATCAACAACTTTTATTATTTATCTACTGCAAAATCTCTATTTCAATGAGAGTAAAAGAATACAGATTTTTTTTAAAAAGCATAAAAAATTTAATTTTGAAGGATAAAAGTATTTTAAACAGTAAAACATGCTTTCATCAGTACTCAGTGGATGTTTCTTACCTTAGTATCTGGTGAGATGAGATGAAATGGACGACAGAAAGTCGGAGAATAAAAAGTTTTTTTCTCCATCTCAAAGAGGAACTACACGTCAAATGCAAGACAGGAAGTAAGCAAGCAGAGCAGTTTCATAATATGGCTTTTGGACGTGTGAACACAATCAAAAACATGGATTACTTCACAAATCGAATGGAGAAATGTTTCATAGAACAGTGTGTCAAGAAATCTGGTGCGTGTGAGATCTGTCCAGGCCAAAGCAGAACAAACATTATAAAATGCCTAGGAGACTGCCACAGCCTTGTGTGTTGATTAATAAGGATTTTTTAAGGTGTAATCTCTGTGTTTAGTATGTTCTTTGTAACGATGAACCAAAATCAAATAATCTGTGGTTGTTAATGAATTGATGTTTTATATGAGGAAAAATAACATTTACATTTATACGGTTAAATGAAGTGTAGAATCAAAAGAGGAAAAATAACGCCTGAAATGTGAATGCAAGTGCTGGATAGAACAGGATGTGGTTAGAGGCGCAGCTGCAGGCTGCCAAACCCCATCATTCTTAGCAGCTTTTGTCAAACGGCATGCTGCCGCTGATTCTCAAGTTTCTAAAGTAGAAACGAAATGTCATAAGCAGTGATGTCAGTAACGCGTTAATTTGTAACGCGTTACTGACGTCGGACCACTTTTTTCAGTAACGAGTAATATAACGTGTTGCTATTTCAAATCCAGTAGTCAGACTACATACTTATCAAAATCATTTTTGCGTTACTATCTTCTTTTGTTATTTAATCGTATTTCCTCTACTCGTCTTGTCGAGTGACCGACGTCTCTATGCGACAGAAATGTAAACAATGGAGGGAGATACGCATTTTGTTGGTGGAAAAACTGGAACTATTTTGAGTTTCTGTCGCCAAGTCCGATAATTATAAGCGGCTTTGGGCTTCATTTTTTTAAAGTCGCTTGCAGATTTAATGAGTGGCGGGTTGCGCCTTTTTTGGCTCGTTTTTGAACGTGAAGTTGCTCATTTGGGTTTGGAAATAAGCAGAGACTCATAATAAATCCCAGAATTTGTCCGTCATTAAGGTAGTTTTAGTCAGTCTCTCCCTGTCCATCATTTCCCGGATGATCCGTCCCGCTGTGTCTTTGTTAATGTCAAGTTAATATATTACCTCTGAATGACGTCGAGCTTCACGTTGCGCTCCAGAAAACTGCAAACATCGAGACTAATATGAACAGCGCAATAAACGTGAAAACAGTCACGAATAAACGTGTCCGTAGTTGGCAATGATTATAATGGCAATTTAACGCTATTCTAATTATTAATATTAAGATAAATGTCACAAATCTGTGCAGCCATCTGAGCTGTGGAGCTGCAGGAGGAGCTCTGTGCGCTGCGACACCAAACGCAGGGCCGTAACGCAGAACCTGGAGGCTGGGGGAGGGGAGGGGGGGGCTTTAAAATCCTTCTTAGAGTTTTCCAGACAACAGAGGACCACACAAATTACTCAGGTTTTTTTATTTTTTTGTACTGTTTTTTTCTACAATCTCCTCTTCAGTTCAACCTTATCAGTGGAGACACATTGTTGATGTTACCATTATAAAATAACTTACAATTAAGAATTGGCAAAGCTCAATGTTATTTTCACAGGAGGCGGAGCGTTGTTGTTAGCACCTGCTGAAAGTAACTAAAAAGTTACTTTTAGTGTAACTTAGTTACTTTCCAAATCAAGTAGTCAGTAATATAACTAAGTTACTTTTTCAAGGACTAATCAGTAGTCCGATTAAAGTTACTTTTTCAAAGTAACTATACCAACACTGGTCATAAGTCAAGAAAATGTCAACAAGGGGCTGGAAATTTTAGTTTAACAGTAGCAATAAACAATGTTATCTTTAAAATAAATCACTTAAGAAGAAATTTATACTCAACAGTAAACATAAAAGGTTAATAAAATAACTATTCTGTTTCCAGCCTGCAGATTATAAAGATAAGACTATTATTTCCAAGCATGAAAGTTGTAAAGAATGAAATCTAAACATTGTGGGTAATTGGATAAGATTCAAAGAGAAACGCTTTAATTAATGTTAGTTGCTTGTAGTAAACATTTACTCTTGTATTAAAACTGTAACTTTGATGTCAAGTAATTAGAATCATGGATTATTCTTAGTTTCTTTTCAGAAGACTTGTAGTAAGTACAACTGATGAATTATGGATATTATAACATTATAAGTAGATGATGAATTGGAGAGGTAGAATAAGTTATAAATTTGATTGTTACTCTGAACATGAAATGGTGTTGAAGGATGCAGCTGCCTGATAAAAATCAGAGGAAGAAAGGGCGTGGGGTGTAAATTTAGCCGCTCTCGGGTTGCAGAGGTGAGATGGAGGATGAAACCATGTGGCTTCCTGCTTGCGCAAGTCAACCGCCCATGCGGAAAGAGCCCAGGTGTATCGTACAAGTTAATCGCCCACGTGGAAAAAAGAGACAAAAGTTCATGACACAAGTTCAGGGGGGGGGGGGCTGGTTGTGTGTGGGTGGCATGCGCAGATGTTCTTTGTCTTGGTACAACCTCCTGGAGAATGAGAAACTTGTAAAAAGTTGAGACCGAAGTGACACGGGGTTCTTCGTCCCCCGGCTGAGACTCGACACAAGTGCAGCAAGAAGACCGGCAGAGGACCACATCCTGGAACCAAGAAAAGCACCTCATAAGGAGTACGACGGAGCACCTCACGCCGGACTAACAGGACGGAGATCCACCGATCCACTGCCTTGGTTCCTCATTGGATTTCCATACTCTGCACTCGACCCAGCGATCTCAAAATACATCGCACAGACTTGGGGAATTGAACAAAAGTCACAGGATCGACCAAGAGCTGTTCGGTTGGATATAACAGACAGTTCACTTTGTTTCATTTCCAAAAGAGGATTCATTTTTCACAGAGAAGGATTCTGACCAAGGACTTCTGTTGCCGAGATCCAATTCCATCGATGGGTATGAGTTGTGCCGCACCCCAAAGCCTTATTTGATAGATAGATGACAGTATAGGGAGGTTATTTAGAGAAAGGTTAAATTGATCTAAATTTTTATTGATTTTCTTTGTATGGTAATCTCAAGTAAATTCTGTATGCCTGTCATTTTCCCTGCTAAAGCTTGCTTAATAAATACATATAATATAAAATTCTAATCAGGTTGTGGACCTTGAAATTAATTGAGTCATTTGAATCAAAGTTCTTCTATCTATAGTAAAACCAGTATACATGATTCTAGTAATGTGGTGGCTTCAGACTTTCCTTTGGTGAGAGTAAATCATGACCCTGGGACTTAATTTTAATCCTAGTCACTAAAAATTATCTAGCCGGTTCCAAGTGCTGTTATATATTTTAGAAAGAAAGCTACCGTTAACAGAAGTGGTTATTGAAATTATGCAGCTGTCTGGGCTACTCAGTTGATTATTTCATAACTGAAAAGGGTCATAACTTTTGGATCGAAGGTAGTGAGAGCTGGACGAATTTCTTTCGCCACCAGTTCAAATAGATTATCTCTTATAGATCTTGTTCAGGGTAAGACCCAGGTCTTAAGAGATTTTCCGGACCTGTTAGACAGAGAACTGGTCAGTAGTCAGCCCCGAGGAGTTGAGAGGAGAGGGCGGGGCTGGCTATTGCATAGTAACAAACAAGTGTGAATACATAGTTTCACAGTAAGTTTAGGAATTATGAATAATTAGACAAGAAAGTGTGTTATTTATAATGTTTTGTTCTGTTCATATCATTCATGCCTGTTTTCAACCTGCTGACTTTGTTTCAGCAGAGATGCTGTGGATTTACAGAGACTCCAAAATGACATGAAAATATATTAGTTTTTTATTTGTTCTTTATTCTTCTACCAATAATTACTTGTGGTATTTTTCTAAAAACAAAAAGATTTCATAAATCCAAAACAAAATTTTTCATGCAAATCTACAATTCATAATTGTTAATTGTGAATAAAAACTTTAATCAAGTCAAGTTGATATTACTGGTAGAAAAGTTTCAGCATTTTTCTTTTGTATGTTTGTATTTTTTTCAATATGCCCAGTGCATCTTTTGATTGTGTTATTATTCAAGGCATTAATTATGGTATGTTTTCCAGTTTCTATGGTTCAGTCTAACAGAAAATACATAACTTACTTGTTCTAAAAATGAGTGTAAGAGTCTTTCTTAATAGTTCAAACACCAAATGTACCTCAACATGCATAAATACACTCAGTGTATTTGTTAGCGCTGCTGCAAAAGCTAAAATCCAACATCTTATTTATTTCAGCCAATAGGAACCAAGGAAAATGAAATCCAATTGTGAATTGGTTGCTTTGCAAACACCAGCCTACTGAATGCCAAATAGCATCATGCGTAGATATTTCACTTTCCCAAAAATACACAAATGAGTAAGTTTTTCATGAATAATTTGGTTAAGTTACACAAGAAAGTCCTCAGTGCATCTGAGTTTTTTCCTTCCGCTGTATGTTCAAGCTCTGTTTGGTCAGTCTTTGTCTCCTCTCAGCGCGTTGCGGAGGCTCCTCCAGAACTCCGGCCTCCTCTCCTCGTCTTCAGGCCACTCCAGGTAGGTGGTGGAGCTCATGAGTTTGCGCAGTTTGCAGAAACGTTTGGGGACGTCGTCCTTGGACAGAGGCTCCAGCAGAATCAAGATGGCAGCGTCTCCGCCGGCCTCAAACAGCCAGAAGTGGGAGAAGTCCAGTTCATAGCGGCACCAGTCGGACTGGACGAAGTTCTCAGAGAGGATGAAGATCGTACGACGACTGCGTTCGATGGCGCTCATGATGTTATCCATGATCGGTTGTCCAGGAAGGAAGTCTCGCTTGTGGAGGCACAAGGACAACGGCCGAGAGGAGCTGGTACTACTGGTACCTTCCTCACTGGTGAGAAAACAAACAGGAAACCAGATTATGGATCCACTTTCTACTGTACTTTAAGGGTCCATCATAGACTGAAGTCAAACTGACAGCGGATGTTTCACGTTTTACTGAACGCTCCCTTCAGGTCTACAACACCTGGCAGAGTTCCTGTGGAACCCAAACCCACATTCAATAGACTTCATGGTGTTTTGTTCTGAGTGTGGTTTACAATAATTTATGATGACGGAAGAGAGGATTGACTATTACAAATTCACAAGTTCGGAAAAAGAGGAAATAATGACTGGTGAATTGTAACATCTCATGTTACTGGAAAACGAAAGGCGTCAGAGGGACGTTCACCCACTGCATTGGACCAGAACCGAGCAGAAAAGATTCAGTGTTTTGGTCAGATAAATCCTCAAGACCTCAGACAACTGATCCTCAAAATTGATTGTTTAATTAATTGTAACAGGAAGGAGTAGAATGAATGTTTTTCTTACATAAATGCATAGTTGCAGGCATAATAATCCTTGTTGAAGTATAATATGAGCTAAAATGTTAAAAATACTCACCTGGGCTCCTCCAGCTCAGGTATGAGGAAGTTTTCTACCCAGCCAGCGTCTCTCTCACTGTAGGAAACAAAAGCATCAAAGGACAGCAGCGCTTCTGAGTCTGTAGTGTCTCTTCTTTGGGAACTTCGCTTTGCCTTGAGCCACGCCCAAGTCATCTTCAGGTACCAGAAAACATGGAGTCGCCACAGCAGAGCACACAGCAGTAACCCGACTAACAGGGCCACGCCGCAGCTCACAGAGACAAACAAAACCCGGTGGCAAACTTCCACCGAGAGACGGACCTGACTCACTGACTCCCCCTGCAGGTGGAGAGGCGAGTCGCAGACGTAGCCGTCCTTTCTGTCTGTTAACTTGACATTTCCTTTTTGTTGTAGTTCTGATTGGAGAAAGTTAACAAAATCGCAGGTGCAGATGAACTTGTTGTAACCAGCCTGGAGGTTCTCAAGCCGCTTGAATGACTGAAGCTCTGGGAGGCCGAACACATTCAGAGTGTTAAACTGAAAAGAGAAAGGCGTCACATGCTGGAGAATGCAGAGTTGACTTTATTTAGAAGTACAGGATTCTTTCCTACCTGCAGCGTAAGAGTTTGTAGGTTTGGAAAGGGTTGTCCAGCAGGTAACTCTAGGAACTTGTTCCCAGAGAGGTACAGTTCCCTCAGTAAAGGCAAGTCCAGGGAGAAACCTTTGAGATCGTTGTAGCTCAGATCCAGGACCTGTCCAGAATGTTCAGAGTCAGTTTAGCATATTTTGGTTGTGGCTGCTTTACATTTGCTTCTGTATGGTTCCGTCTCTTTACCTCTAGTGATCTTGGCAGACAGGAAGTGGTGGCGGTTAGCTTAGCTCTGGAGATGTTAAGGTTTTTCAGGGTAGAGGGCCAGGAGCAACTGGAGGGCATTGAGCTGTAGAGAGTTCTGCTGACGTCCAAGTGGGTCAGCTTCAGGAGGTTGGCCACCAGATGGCTAATCAGTGACAAAGACTGGACAGAAGTGGACAAAGCTTGAAACCAAGAAACTCTGATTCCTGGTGAGTTACACAGATTTTACTTTAACTATAAAGACACCTTCAGAGGGTTTCCACTTATGTTTAAGACTCTGAGTTCTGTCAGCATTGGCACTCCATGACAAAGAGATTCTGCAACGGTCAGGTCGGTCAGCAGATTGTCAGACAAATCCAGGTACTGCAGGTTCACCAGCAGCTTGGATGTATCACAGGGCATCACAAACACCTGAAGACAAAAGCAACTTTTAAAAGGAATCCAAATAATTTCTAATTAAACACAAAACGTCTTCCTCTGCCGGTCTTTAGTTTTAAGACTTTGGTCAGCACCAGAGCCTGGAAACTTTGGAGATGTTGCTGTCAGCTCATATTTACCCCACAGTTTATGACGGACACCTTCCTTGGGTAAGACAGAAGAAAACCCAGCTGTAGGAATGATGTAAACTTGTAGATGTCAACCACCACAGCATTTCGGAGAAAGAACTCGTCGATGCTTTTGTAATCGGTTTGGTTGGCTTTCTCCCACCTGCAACAAACAGTGAAGGTTACAGTGAAGGTTATACAGTCAGCCGATCATAAAACATCAGGAATGGTAAGCAAGGAAAAATGCCAAATCATATCTATTCAAAACTAAGTAAAAAAAAAAGTCCTTTCTGTCACATTCATGTTTTGAAATTCTTCACTGGTGGATCTTTTTTATCTCTAGATGAGCACGGCGCCTACAAGAAGGAGTTACAAACTTCAACAGGTGAGATGAGATCTTCTCCAGCCCCTTTCTAAATCTGAACTATTGAAAATTGGTCTGTCATACTGCGTTACGACCAGCAGGTGTCACTGTGGGTCTTTCAGTTGAATACACCAACACTACCAGTGTTTGTGGAAGTGAGTAATTCACGTTTTAGCCGGTTTTTAAGAGTATTTCTCCTTATTTAAGTTTAGTTAAAACTGGGGGATCAAAGTGTTTAAACGGTTCACTTCACTCTGTTGGCTGATTAATGGAAAAGTGTCAGTAATTTTACATTGATTTGTTCATTTCCAAGAAGTGAACATGGTTGAAATATTACTGTTGTTTTTAAAAATCCTCTAATCATAAATATAGATGTGGGTTTTGTAGCAAATCCCTTGAAGACCTAAAAGGTTTCTTAGTTTTGGATAATCTGATTTCTAAGCACAAACCTTATAGATTAGTGGAGGCAGTGATTTACATCCATTGGGTGTTTAAACATCTGCAGGTTTTGGTTTCCTACCTCCCTTCGCCTTTCAATGTGACATCTTCTACATGAAGATAGGAGAGTGGGTCTCGATTCATCGCCATCAGGAAGTCCACAAACGAGGCATCGGACACAGAACAGTTACGTAAAGAAAGAGATCTGAAGGACGACAACAAAGAAAAGTTAATGAAAGTAAAGTGTTACTGCAGGAACAAACTGAAAAGAGCATGATATTCCAACCGGATCCTCTTTTTGGCTGACTCTCTGAAGGGCTGGACAGACTGACGCCCAGTCAGATTGAGGTCCTGTAGAACGATCGGAGTCTCAGGGTACGATACATCGGCAAGCACAGCTGCAGCCAGGGCCGCGTTGGTTAGAAACGGACCATGGAGGCTTAAAGTAACACGACCCAGAGGCCAAATGTCCCCTAATGTGCCAGAGTCATAACTGGAGAGAACAGGAAAAGAAAGGAAAAGTCAAATACTAACTGGAAGTTAAAGGTCACTGCATCATGCAGGATGAATGTGGGAACACCTGGCCAGGTTGTTGGCGTGGACAGTGAGGTCCTCCAGCTCCGTGACTCCAAACAAATCTGTTCTCCGTAGTTCCTTCAGGTCTGGACCTCCAAACATCAGCCTCCTCAGTCTGACGAGTCCAAAAAACACCGAAGGGGAACCAAGACGGCTGGAGGAGATGAAAACCACGGTGAATTTACACGTTTCTGGTCCTTTCATTACACAGCTAACATGATTTCCAACTGAATCGTGCTTTAGGTGAGGAACAATCTATGAATAAATCCGGAGAGATTCTGGAATGTTTCCTTTGTAAAACCCAAACCACATTAAACACATATGAGGTCATACAAGGATTCTCACTTGTCCTCTTCCAAGTTAAATATGGAAACAATTGAATATTCTTACATGTGTGAATGTCTCCTTTTCATGATAAAAATATTAAAAGAAGAATTTAGTTGAAAATACTCCTTATCCAAAACTGGAGGGGAAAGAAGATTTGTTTTCACACATTAACATCGTTCACCCAGGTTGAACGTGGGAATTTGTGAGTCACGTCTGTAGCATTTCACACATCTTACTAAGATAACAATTACTGGAAACACAGAGGAACTCAAACGCTCTGAAACTGGAGATAAACAAGAGAAAAACAAGAAGTCCTTCAGTCTGACTGATAAAGACTCTGTGAGACAGAATGAGGTTTTTTGAACATCCAGCCGGTTTGTGACTAATTACACATCACATGCAGACACACATTTAATGTTTCTACAGGGACTTCATGTGCTCCAAAAACAAAATACACATTAAAATACAGATTAAACCACAATAAAATAAAAATTACATAAATACTCAACAAGAAAATAAAATCTCACCTTTCCAACAAACAAGCAATCAAACCAGCAATGCACCGAACGCCTTATTTATTACTCTGATGGACGCAGAGACTAATGAATATTCAAACATATTAAGTCTGTATGTGGGGACATCAGACCATTTGCAGATGGAAACAGTTCATATTGTGATCAGAGGAAGTGAGCAGCACAGAGTGTAAAAAATATTTAACCCCATGTTAAATTTCTTTCTTTTTTTTTAATTTTTCAAAGTTCTTACAGTCTGTAAATACTCTACACACTAACATCAAAGCACCGCTGCATTTTGATGCCATAATATCAATAAAAATATTACGCAGTGGAAAAGTGTTAGTTTTCTGTATCTCTGTTTATAAATGGATGTTTTAGTGTTTGTTGTCTGCAATAACATTTTCACAGCAACGGCTTCACATCATGTCCTCTAAGTGTCCTGGTTGGAGAACATCATCCCAGTTTTAAAGTCCTTCCACTGAGAGAATAAACTTTAAAATACTTCTGTTAGTTTATAAATCACTGGATGGCTTAACACCACAATACATTAAAGATCCTCAGAACCAGAACCAAACATGGAGACCATGCTTCTCTAATCTGGAACAAACTCCAGAAAACTGCAAAGCTACTCAAACTCTAAGTTTCTTTAAATCAAGGCTAAAAACTCATTTCTGGAGTTACGCTTGCAGCATCTGAGCTCCTCACCTGTACGGATTGTTGAGCAGGTTGAGATGCTCCAGAGTGGCCAGATTTTTGAACCACTTGGGGTTGAGAAACTTCAGCTGGTTGTCAGAAAGATCCAGTTCCTCCAGGCTCCACAGAGAGTCGAACGCTGACGGATGGATCTCAGCTAACCGGTTACCTGCAGGCAGAGGAGCGCAGAGTACCTGGAAACTGTCCTCAAGTAAGAGTAAGTAGTTGGTCGAAAGTCTACTCAAGTACTGAGCTGTAAAAAGTACAGCACAGTAAAAATACTCCTGAAAGTACATTTTTTCAAACAAGTTACTGACGGAAATATAACTGAGTAAATGTAAATAGTTATTAACAAACTTTTCCTGCAGGACAGAAATATCTGAATTCAGCTCTACTGGCTGTTTCACTGAGACACAGCAAAAACAATGGTTACCATGGAGATCCAGAGCCCTCAGTCGTGAATGTCCTATAAGGTCCTTTTGGGTCACCATGGTGATGTTGTTGAAGGAAAGGTCCAGGCTCAGCGCTTGGTCTGTTACCATGGGAACGCCGGTGAATCCGCTGTAGGAGCAGTTACAGCAGTGATGGAGGTCGCATCGTCTGCAGGTCGGCCTCCCATCGCCCCTGTTGACCTTCTGACCCCGGACCAGAGGGACCAACAGGAGGAGCAGGGCCAGGGAGACAGAAGTCAGACGTCTCATGCTGCAGAGTGGAAGAGCAGATCTGTTGAGCTGAGCGAGACACAGAAGTGAAACGCACACATTGGGGAAGTGTTTTGTTCAAACAGGAAAAGACTGCTTTTTAAATTATTTATCATGTCAGGAAGTCTTTATGCATCTGCTCAGAAAAAAGCACAAATATCTGAACAAAGTTAGGTTTCACTTCAGCTATTTCTCTTACACTTATTTCACTGAAATATAGAATTTCAGTGAAATAGTATATTTACCACATAACTTCAATATCTGAAAAAGGCTTCAATAAAGCATTAGAAATTTAGTAACCAAACTGTAGCAACACTGAGCAGATTTAAGCTTCACAAAAAGATGTTTTCTAAATGATCAGCTGGAGAACGATGTGTTTCTCTGGTTCCAGTTTTTCTGTTTCTGTTCACATGCAGATTTTCTTCAGCTACAACTGAAATAATTACGAATATTTCTGAATATTATATCAAAAAGCAAAAATGTGATTCAAGAAAACTAAATTGTGAGCAGTAATAACAAAAGAAAATTCCCATGAATGTTTGCATTAATGCTCTAGTGGATTTGAAGACCTTCTGACCTTTCACACACATTTAGCTACTTGCCCCAATGTGGATGATGTTTTCTGCTAATCCGCTAATCCTCTTATCTTCTAATTGTTTTTGTGTTCCATGTATGATTCTTGTTTATTTTCTCTCATTTGATCTGCTCAGCGTCAGTCAGTAAAATTCATAGATAATTTATATTTTTAATCAAAAGTGAAGAATCCTCTTGTTACTTTTGCCACTGGCAGTTCTGGTGTTTAAAGCATATATACATAAAAGTTTTCATGCTTTGAAAACTTTCCAGTTTCTCCCAATATTTCTGCCATACTTATTTTTAGCTGTAAAATCCAAAAATATGCACAGAACTTTTCATTTAATCTCCAAAGAAAAATGTATAGACTTCAGTTAAAAAACTTTTAATGAAAATAATTAAAAACAATCTACACATTTACTTAAAATAATGACAGTTTAGTCGTTAAGTAGTTGGTTCATGTTTGATGCTTTTTATTTCAGTTCTGTTGTAAATCCATTTCATTTTGTGATGTAATTTATGCTCAGCTTTTAATTGCTATAAGATTACCCATTAGCAAACATCTGACACAGAACCTCACCAATCATTGTTTAAATATTATTTTAATGCTGCAGAGTCTGACTTACAACTGGGTTAGAAATCAATCAACTGATTTTTAATCTCTTACCACGTTGATAACTTCTCTTTTCTTTTGTCCTCTATTTGAAACAGTTGAAGGATTTCAGATGCAATCACATTTGTCACAAAGTCGAAAACACTGCTGCTGAGATTCAAAGTTTTACTTCATGACAAGAACATGCCTTACCTAGTTTTCCCCGGAGTAGAGTCTTTTAGAGGAGTAAATAGTGAAGTCTAAAACTAAAAGTGGCCAAATAATGAGATAAGGGGATTTTATGGTTTCAACAAGAGGAAGTTAAACTCTTGACTGACATCTGGAAGCAAAACTAAAAAGGGGTAGTAAGCATGAGAGTTAGTTTGTGGAGGAAACATCCTCCAGTGTAAGCAAACTTAAAATAAGTTTGACCAAATCACTTAAAAATACAAGAAATAACTTTTCAACTAAAAACTATTTTTCTACTTCAAAGTTAAGTGTGAAAGCAAAGTAAAGCAGCCAAAGGTTGTAAACTATCTGGGTTCCTGTAACATCATATGTAAATGTCAGGAGGTACTGGACCATAACCCTAATGACTGCTTTTAAAGCCTAACTGACAGGATTATTATTACTGGTACAAACTCTTTTTTCAAGCTTATAAAGTCAAGATTATTTATTCATATCCCACTTCTCAGCAAAATGATATTTCAACGTGCTTTACCTGGTAAAAATACAATAAAATGAACAAAAAACAACAAAAAATAAACAAACTGACAAAAAACAACAACAGTGGCAAAAAATGGAGAAGTGATGAAAAGTTGTAATCCAGATCAGAATTAATTAATATTCCGGTTATTATTATTAATCAAAGTGAACTCTAATCAAACAGGTTTAAAAGAAGTCAGAGTTTCAGCATTGTTGCAGTTTCCAGGACGTTCGTTCCAGATTAGTGGAGCCTAGAAACTGAAACTGAATCTTTGTTGTTCTTCACATGGCTGACTCTGTGATTGACTTTATGTCTCTTTGAATGTTCAGAGCTGATTCTCAGCTTTATTTTGAAAGTTCAAGTTTAAACAATTTTTCTTTTCTGCAAAATCTCTCACTATATTCTAAATTAGTTCAGTTCTGCTTCTCGTTTTAGTTCCTGCAAAAGCTATTTATTAATGATATTGTAATTTTCTGCGATGCATCGGTAAATTTTTGTTCTCACAATAACAATAACAGGAATATTTTGGATCAGGTTCCTGTGACTTTGGAGATTTTATTGTACATTTCTACAGAATCTGAGAGAAAAGATTCATGTAACCCAGATTTGAACAATACAGAGAAATAAGACCAAAGTGTAAACAGATAGTAGCTGAACACTGAGACCTACAATGTGAAAAGGAGAGAGATTTTCTGGAAAGCTAAGACGCATTCAGAAACCAAACAATGGTATGAAAGTGATATGGATAAAAACAAACCCAGACTTTCTGGCATGATAACTTGAGTCCTGAAAGGGTCTTTCATTAATGTACAGGTCAGCAATAAAACAATGACATGGGAGCAGGTAAAGTTTATTGTTATTATGAAATTAGAGTCTGGAGCTACTGTTGAACAGAACAGAAACAAGAAGAATCTGCAGAATAAAAGCCAGGGGACCAGCAGAGACTTCAACACTTTGCCTCATCCAGAAGACAGTGAGTTCACACTGGGCTTTTCAATTTACAATCACATCAAATTTGAACATTTTTTGAATATTTACTTTAATTAGGAATCACTTTGTGGTAAAAGAAACTAATTTGTATTTTTCTTGTGCAGATTCCTTTGTCCAGCCTCTTCCACCATCACCACCATGACCTTTCTTGGTGTTTTTCTTGTGTTTTGTGGCGTATTGACGCTGACCAGAGCCGTGCCTATTAACTCAACCCTCACCAAGAGGATGGGGGGCCTCTGCGACTACAACCACCTGCAGTGCACGATCTTCCCTGGAATGTTCTGCCCGCAGTGCGACGCCGACGGGAACTTCCTGCCGCAGCAGTGCTCCGGCCCGACCCAATACTGCTGGTGCGTGGACATGATCACCGGAGAGGAGATCCCCAACACAAAGACCCCGCCTGGGGTCAGGCCAACTAACTGTGGTGAGAGGTTTTGTCTAAATTGACAGAATATTAGAGCCATTGTAAAAAATGACTATTCCTGGTAGGTGACACTGTCTGGTTTATTTTAACCAGAAGACACCAGTGTTTATTGTACTGGTACATATTTTATTAAAAGTTAACAATATTTTTCTATGTAAATATCTTGTTACAACATCAACAGCCATGGATAACAGGCAAGTTTTCTCAATAATCCAGAAATTCTGATAGCTCTTTTCCAGCGGTGATTAACTCTGATTGTATTTTTCTTTGCCTGCATTTCAATTCTGTTGATTCTTTGAGTTCTTTTATGTTTGTATCATCTGTTTTTTATGTTTGTTTTTATTGTAAAGAATTGTAAAAACTGCTATATAAATAAAATTAAGATGGCTGAATGTTCTCTAGATTTTAAAGGTAAACTAAATTTGAGACTAAAATGAGTTAAAAGTGAAATAAAAAAAGATGTTGAAATGCGTGTGTATATTTTTGCAGCAAAGAATATACGCTGCCCACATGGCTGGATCAGTTTTGGTTATCGGTGTTTCCTCTTTATCGACACCCCAAAGACATGGCCTGAAGCTGAGGTGGGGCAAATTAAGCATCTTTGAGCTGTTTATTTATGGTAAAAATCAGATATTTGGAAACCGTTATGTGTTTTTCTGTACAGTTTTACTGTCAGTTTGAGGAAGCCAACCTGGCATCAGTCCACAGTTACGAGGAGAATCGATTTATCCAAACTTTGACCAGAGGAGACACACACACCTTCCCAGAAACCTGGATTGGAGGAAGTGATGCCATACAAGTATGGAAATCTTTAAAACATCATTTACCACTGAGAAATTATCCTTCAAACATAAACTATGTCATATTTATAGCTTTTGTGTGATATCTTTCAAACATAAAAACTATTATTTTCCTGATAAAGTCAGACTATAACTTGTTTGGTAACTCAATCAAATGTAATTATCCTTCTTCTACACAGCTGTTTGAACAAGTTAGAGCAGTTTGACACCAAATGATGTGCTGTATAGTTAAGTATAGTGGTTTGCATGAGTTCATGTAATTTTGTTCCAACAGCTTGATTTGTGGATGTGGTCCGATGGCTCCAAGTTCTACTATGAGAACTGGTACAATGACGACCACAACGAGAAGGAAGAGCACTGCCTGAAGATGAATTATCACTGTAATGTCTACAACACATACACACACAGAGGTTTATATTCCTACTCATAATAGAACTTTTAATTGACTTTCATTCAATTTAGTAACATCTATACTAACAGTGACACCTACAATAAAAATCTGCCATGTTAAATCTAGAGTTTGGTCCCCATAATTACCTATCTGGTACATAGACCAGAAAGGGCCCTGAATATGCAATAAACAAGAAAACACACACTTACATATCTACATGTATATATATACACACACACACATTCTTGTTTTTATTCTTAGGACTGCCAAGAAATCTACTTTTTTAAGACCTCCTTTCTTTTACTTTTAGTTTAGATTACTGGAAATACAAAAAATTATGAAAACATGTACACACAGAGAAACACACACATAATATTATGTCTTTCTTTCCTCACAAAGACTTTGCATGTTTTCCATTCATTTTTCATTCATTACTATATGAAGCTGTTTTTCAGTTTTTCCACAAAACTGCAACACAAAAATTATTTGTAGGAAATAAAATACAATGTTTCTCAAAATTATAAATTGATACATTAGTAGATAAATACTTATAGTTTGGAGACAGGAATTACCTTTTAACACTGGATGATTTTCATCTCCCACTTGTATTCAGTGAAATTAACAATCAACACCTTTGTTTGCTTCCTGTCTGCCTGTTTTTCAGATAACCTGAAGTGGTCTGCAGCCCCCTGCAACGACACTCTGCCTTTTGTTTGTTCCAAGGACAACTGAACGCACATGAAACTTGAGCAAAAACAAACCCGACCTGTGTCGCCACATGGAAGTTGCAATTTTTACCACACACATGTAATCTTTTTTTTTATTGTATAACCAAAATAAAAGCAAAGAAATAAAACCAATAATAAAACAACAAAACCTGCTGAAGTGTGGCTCAAGTTAGACAGTGGTTTCACAGAGAACAATTAAAGGTTCAAAAATATGTTCTCCTACTGTTTAAAACATATATGAAGGTCCTGAATGTTGCAATAGCTATGCCAGGCCAGTATGTGGCAGTATAAAATCCCCACTGAAAGACACAAAACAGAGAAGGCAGCAAGAAAAAGACGCTAATTGTAAAGGTAATAACAATATCTGCATAAAAACCTAACAAAAAAACCTCAGGGTGATATAGACTTATAGGTTATCTTTGGAAATATGTGAAATAAACTGTTCGCAGAACATTATCTGCATATTTCATGAACATTTTGAGGCAAACAAAAAGTGAGGACTTGGTTACTCTGTTATGGCCAGGAAATATGCTGATTACAACTTCAAAGGGAATATTTTCAATATTTTCGATGATAAATTAATTATTTTATACAAATTATGCACAGGTGTCCACTCTTCCGAGTTTATTTGGAACATTTTGCAGATGTTGAGCTGCAAACACAAAATTCAAACACTGGTTTCAGCCGTATTTAGTCAGCAAAGTAAAATAAAAATTTACCACTTTTTGAACTCATCTACTGTCCCTCTGCTTCTCTGCGTGGATTAAAGAAAACTAAATGTTTCCTCATTAAGTGGCTGAAATGCTTGTTAGCACAGGTTTGTGGATGTTTGTGTGGGTTGTTGTTTCGTCATGCGATACTTTTACCCTTTTGGACTCAAACAGCAGTGACTCTGAAGTGAGAACTTCCAGGCAGTGGCACGCTGTGTTTGACTGAATGTCCCCTGAAACTCTGAATCATCATTGAGATCATAATGAAGTAAATCAATAATACAAATTCAGGGAAACTAAGTACAAATATGACATTATGGGACAGAGAGGATAAAAATTAATATTTAAATGTGATGCAAGACAGTGTGTAACTGAAAATTAATCTGTTTCATGGGCTTTATTTACAAATGCTTTTCCAGTGAAAATTAAAAATACGAGTCTTTTGTGTTTGCCTTTTTGCTCTGTATGCACATATTTTCTGATATCTGATTTTTATAAAATGATTTAGCGACATATAAAGTAATAATGTTGAGGCTATAAAGTTATTATGGAAGTGCATGTGTAAACCTAAAATATCAACATGTTGCACAATTAAGGAAATAATTTTGTTGCCTCTACAGGTAAATGTAAAAATTGTAAGCTGCAGAAAATGAGGAATCTGTGTATTTTGACTTGCTGCAAATATAAAATTAAATTCACTCTGAAATAAAAAGCACATTTTATTCATTTCTGTTTAATTCAAAACATTTTAAGTGTTTTGATGTTACATCACTCATCAGACTGACAGTAAACCACAACATCAGCTCCTTTCAACCCATTTGTTAAACAAACTGACTCCTCGCTCCTTCTGCCCTTTTGTTCCTTGACTGATTTCAGAGCTGAGTCAGGTTTGGTTGGACCGACCTCAGCAGACGGTTACTGATCGACTGCAGCAGATCAATAAAACCCGGGGGAGGCAGGTGGAGCAGAAGATCAGAGCATAAAAACCTCAATAGCAAAGACCAGAGGGTCAGAAGAAGGAGGCAGAGAGAGGGAATCAGAGAGAAATCACAAAGTTGATGATGAAGACGTTTCTGTTACTGTACCTGTGCCTCTATGTCACCTGGGCTCAGGACGTCTTAGATTACGATGACTACGACCCGGTGAGTGTTTTAATGTCAGGCAAATCTGGAAAATAAATTCAAGTTGTCTCTTAATCAGTAACGGTAATATTATGTGCTTATTTTGTTCGGATTATTATTGCTAAAATAATATAATGCATTTTATGGTATTTATTTTGTTCCTTAAAGATTACTGTTTATTGATTATTGTTTCAATTAAAAGGTCAACAATTATTAATGTGGATCATGATATCTCATAACAATCAATCCAACAAGCAAAAAATATATTAAATCATGAAAAGAGACTAAAAAAACAACAAAAATATTCTGGACGGATTGACATTAATTTAAAATTGAGAAGCAATAAAAAATTTTCAATTCAAGCCAAATATTTTTTAAGTGAATGCTGTTTTCTTAATTTTTATTTTTTTAGTAATTCCTGTAAAATTTAAAATCATTGCTATGTAAAAAAAGAATAATCTTAGTTACGTATAAAATAAAATTAATGTCCATCCATCCTTCCATTTTTCTGTACGTCTTTGTGGGGTCTGCAGAGGTGCTGGTGCCTCTCCAGCAAATGTTTCGGACGAGAGGCGGGGTCACCCTGGACAGGTCGCCAGTCTGTCACAGGGCAAAATTAATGTCATGCATGACATATTAAAAAATATATGTCATGCATATTTATCTCTAAATTATGAGAGATAATTTATGGATTCCTTAGGTAATATATCTGTTTCAGGGACTCAAAATTTTAGCAGCATCATTAAATAAAAAATGAAAAATCAGACATTTTAATAATTTTTAAAAAAGATTGTGAAATGAAAAGTTATTTAAAATTGGTGATGGTACTAGACATTTATAAAAATTTTATTTGGTCACATTGAATAATGTAAATTAAAAAGTTATACAATATAGAAAAAATGAAATCAGAAAAATTCAGAATTTTTGCCAATAATTGGTAAAACCAATAGATGTAAACTTTATGGTTGAATTTCAGTTTACTGAAGTATAATTATTATTTTTAAAACTTTAATAAATAGCTAATTTCTTTTAGATCATTCAGTTAATTTTGTCTTAAAATTACAGTTAATAAATTCTTCTTAACAAAATTGGTTTTCCATAACTTTTGACGCTATCAAAATATGGATTTATCTTTTTGTCTTATTAATCTTAGAAAACCATACCAGAGAAACAGCACACAGAAAAATGTGCTTCAACAACAACAAACCAGTTTGAATTCCTAACAATTATTTATAATATTCCTTCACAGGACACCAAGGTGGCAGCAAAGAATACCACAGTATGTAAAACCATTTATCTTGAGGAATATGTTAAATTTGATCAGAAATATGTAATATTTATCTTTGTTAACATGATATTAACTTTGTTTTCTGTGCAGAGCGAAGGAACAGCCGTTGATGCTCGAGGTCATCGGCCGGTCAGCAGTCGCAGAGATTCGTACAACCCAAACCGATATGCCCCTCCACCAATCAGCACAGGCAACAGGCAAGCCCCGCCCACAGCCTCACCTGACGAAAACACTCCAACACACCTGGCACCAGGACGAATGGAGCGAATCACACATCATCCATACTCACCTTACTGGTGACCCACATTAAAGAATCAATCTAGAAAACTGATAAAATCCAGGAAACACTGAGAACATGTTTGAACAAAATGATTTAATAGTTTAATTAAAAGTTGTATTTAAATTTAGGACATTATATTCCTAGCTGGACATCCTCTTACACCAGGAACCCCAACTCCTGTTGTTGGCAGAGGAGGAAATAAAATATCTTTCAGTTGAGAAGCAATAAAAACTAAAAAAGTTTCTGTAGTTCTTCTGTATGTTTTTAGAAAAAGAAAATTTACAACAGCTTGGCAAGGCCTTTAAAAGAGGCTTCATATTTTTTATAGAAGTTTATAGAAGCTCACTCAATCTGAAAAAATAAATATACTTTATATTTTAAATCCATTTTCTTAAGTTTCAAAATTAAACACCGTTTACTACATATTTATCTTTATTTTACAACTCCACAAAGCTCATTATCTGCATATTTCATGAAAATAAACACAGCAAAAATCAACTGAAATGGCTTTAATAATAAAATAGCTTGTGAATAGATGTTTAAAATGGACTTTACAATGACAAAAAAAGCATTTGAACCAGTTTCTGGTCTATTTTTAGCCCAAAAGGTTGAAAATCGATTATTCTTTTAGCTGATATTCCCATTCTAGACAAAAACCTTTAAATGTCAGACTTGGTTGGCCCATTTCATTGAATTTGTCCAAATTTGGACCCTGAAAACTCAGTGTCAGAATGAAAACTTGGCTTGCTGTTGTGTTTTCAGTAGGCTGATGGTTTTCTGATGGTTTTCTGTTCAGGTACCGCGGTCGGCCCACCCCAGCTCCCGTCGGCCGTCTGGCGCAGGAGAAAGAGGAGCAGCTTGAAGCGGGAGGATGTACGCATATTTCAGAGGCAATGGTAGGAAAATACTTTCAGCATTAATGAAACAAGACTGACTCAAGTTTTAACAGGATTTCATGTTCTCAGTTTACTTATCAATCTGCAGACTTGATTTTATTTAGTTTATGAGAGTCTGAGAAATCAGCAAAGAAAGATTTCAGAAATGAAAGACGTTGAGTTCGAGGTCCTCCAGAAGAGCTTTTCATAAAATTCTTTGACTACAGGTTAACAGTTTAGGAAACATTAGAAAACAAAGAGAGGATTTTGCTTCAGGCCACTCAGAGTGTTTTGTTCTCCATCAGGGAGCTTTGTGTCCGACTGGCTGCGAACTGAAAAACGCTCTGCTGAAGCAGGAGAAGAACGTCAAAATGGTAAATTTCACTCATTTTCTTCAAGTTATTCAAATGGAAATTTTTTTATAAGATCGTCTCTGGAGATCAAAGATTCAAATGTGTTTAAGCTTCAAAAATAAAAACTTTACGATGCAGAAGTTAATTTCTGTTTTCTTGATCTTTTCCCTGTAAGGTTATCGTTGAACTCAAGCCTCAGATTGAGGAATTGGCCCGATCGTCAAACAATGTCTATAACTACGTCAATGGCATCTCCAACTCTCTGAGGGAGAGACAGCGAGTCTTCGACAGTAAGGATCATTGGTTCACTAGTTTTCTGCATGTTTGTTGCATGGATGTTTATCTTGGACTAAAAATTTCCCTTTAGAAATGAGGTTTTTTTAGAGAAATCTAGGTTGCAGTCTCTATAGACAATCACTTCTAATCTTTCCATTTCCTGCTGTTTTCAGCCAACAACCAGCTGATGAGTCAGTATACCGACCAAGTAGAGGAACAACACGCCTACATCAAAGAGACTGTTGACGTGGTCTTCCCCTCCAACATCAGAGTGCTGCAGGTGAATCTATTTTTATGAGTTGTATTATATAAAGAAAAGAACCAACATGACAGACAAATAAAAAGGTGATTCTAATGTGAATGGTGTTGTGGCTACAGGGGGTGCTAGACAACATCAGGCTGAAGATCCAGAAGCTTGAAAAGGCAATCCTGTCCCAGAATGAGCAGTGCAGGGATCCGTGCATAACCAGGTGTCCGATACCGGTGGTTTCTGGTGAGTGAGGACGAAGAAATGTTTTTGACAAAGAGGAAAACAATGGGTGACAGAATTACCTCTGGTTTTCTTTGATTGCCTCCCTTCGTTGCAATCCAGGTAAGGAGTGTGAGGACATTTACCGGCGTGGAGGACGAGACTCCCAGATGTATCTCATCCAGCCGGATCCATCGTTGCCACCGTACAGGGTCTTCTGTGATCAGACCACCCAGAACGGAGGTTAGAGTGAAACTCATCCAGCATGTTTCGAGTATTTGTTTTCAGTTAAAGTCACAGTATTTTTCAAAATGTCTACTTCCAGGATGGGTTCTGATCCAGAACAGGCTTGATGGCAGTGTTGACTTTGGCCGCCGATGGGACGAATACCGCCGTGGTTTTGGAAACATCGCTTTTGAATCCAGCAAACGTTTCTGCGAGACTCCCGGTAAGTCTGAAGGAACTGTATCCCAACTATGCCATGAAGATGAATATCACACTGTCCTTTGTTGTCATGTGACAGGTGAGTATTGGCTGGGAAATGACCGCATCAGCCATTTGACCAAGATGGGCCCCACTGAGGTTCTCATCGAGATGCAGGACTGGACTGGAGCCAACGTGAGTCTTTTCATAAAGTCTCTAATAAATCTAAAGAAAAAGTAGAAATTATCTTTCAACTTTGAATTTACTTGTGAAAACATTGACTTCAACTGAAGCTAAGCCTTCCCGTTCCTTTTCCTATCAGGTCTATGCCCAATACCAGGGGTTCACCATCCAGACAGAGACTTCCAACTATGTGATGGCCGTCAATGGTTACTCTGGTAACGCTGGCAACTGCTTCCTGGAAGGAGCTCTGGAGCTGTATGGAGAAAACCGCACCATGACCATTCACAACGGCATGATGTTCAGCACCTACGACAGAGACAACGACAACTGGTAGGCAACCAAGCAAACGCTGAATCTCACAGAGGATGCTGCAACTATTCCTGTTCGTCATCATTTCCTGTCCATGTCTGCTGCTTCCAGGACACCGGGCGATCCCTCCAAGCAGTGCGCCAGGGAGGACGGAGGTGGCTGGTGGTACAACCGCTGCCACTCAGCCAATCCAAATGGGCGATACTATATAGGCGGAGCCTACACGTCAAAGATGACAAAGCACGGCACAGATGACGGTGTGGTGTGGATGAACTGGAAGGGCAGCTGGTATTCACTGAAGGCCATCAGCATGAAGATCAGACCTTTCTTTGCCTCCAGATAATCATGCAGAAGGGGCGGGAACACGCAACACAAACAGGAAACTGCCAAAATAAAAGACCAGCAAAAGTTTTCATCAAGGCGTCAAAGTCCTTAGTTGATTTGGAAGAAATAATAATATGGTAAAAACCTGTTTGTCAATAAACACAAGCATATTTATACACAACTAACTTTGAGTTTTAAAAAAATGGTGTAAAAGCAACCAAAAAAGTTTTATTCTTATATAATAAAAATATTTTCAAAAGGTTATATTCTTCAAAAGAGGAGAAATCAGAGTTGTTGTGAAAACATATGCTGTGATTTATCTTGTTGTGTGACGACGTCGTTTGCATTAAAGGAACAGTGAATAAAACTGTCCTGCGCTACTCAATAAACACATTGAGGAACCTATAAGTATGTTGGTTGTGTATTTTTTATTAATAAAGTTAATTTTCAGGTAACATGAACATGCCACATCTTAACATGAACAAAAATTATGATTAAAAAAAGTAGAAGAAAGAAAAAACATCTATTCTCTCAAAATGTCAGTTTACTAAAAGAAAAGCAATAAATGTCAATCAGTCATGAATGTAAATAACTATTTAACTATTTAAATACAACTTTTTGCTTCAGTTCACCTTAAACTTCAAGTCATGACATATTCAAGTCCACCTTAAGACTCTATCGCCACCACAGTTCAACCAGAAGTAATGTCGTACTTAATCTGTTGGAACAAATTTTATTATTAACAGCTGCACAAAGAACAAAGTCAATAAAATAAATGTATTTATCTTTAAATGATGTTTGCAAAAGATTTATAAATTATTTACAGACAGAAATTCCTTTTTCTTTAGGTGAAATAAGTTAATTATATAAGACAGACCACATGACTTTAATAAAACAATGTTACAATAAATAAAGTTATATTGATATTTAAGTCAAGTCATTATTTAAATATTTATCCTCAGAAACAAGTCTTTTCAAAGCTTAGTAATATCCTTTCTTAGTTCCAAAATGCCACAATCAGTAATTTCAAACTAAAAGAATAAGTGATCAGTTAATTTAAATAAATGTATTTTGGTTTGTATCTGTGCTCATTTTCTATTAATTTAAATCAGGACAGGAGGAAAACTAATAAATAACATGAAAAAATGAAAAAACCTGAAAGTCTTTCTGTCAGGAAAACATAAATAAGTGAAGTCTTTCAGTCTTTATTCAGTATTATTACAACGATTCAGCCTCAGCTGTTGGTTCCAGATTAGAACCTGCAGCTCTGAGTGGGTTCTCCTCGTCTGACTGATCCACCAGAACAATACACTTCTGTTCAATGTCTTCAAACTGCGTCAGCAGCTCCTTCTGGACCGTCGGGATCTTTCTGTACTCTGCTGGCGGCGGCGGCCCGACGTTCGCCGGCTGCAGCGTCACTCTGGGAATGTTCTGGGGAGGCGTGGCGGGTTTGGTTTTCTGTTTCAGGTCCGTTTGAAGAGTCTGGTAGTCGTGGTGATTGACGCTGAACGGCAGCGCCGACCGGCAGCTTCCCTGGCAGGTCCTTAGCTTCATGTCTACATCCACCTGGTGATGTAAGGCACAAGATGTTAGCAATAAATCAATGAATGTGATTATAAATTAAAACGAGCTCAATAATTTGCATTTGCAGGATTGTTTTTTTTGTGTCTTTCTACCAAAAACTGGATAATAGTCTCAACTATCTGCTGTTTTGAACAACAATTTTGTTTACAGAAACTTTTTTTAAAAATTATTATTTATTTTGGATATTTGAAATGTCTTGCAGTTAGAAATTAAAGGTTGTTGAGGGTTAAGAGGTGTACTTGCACTATTAAGTCATTACCAGATTAAAATAGTCTCAAAACAGCAATATTATAATTTATCCCAATAACTTCTGAGACAATTTATCGTCCAAATTTATTATGACAGACCTCCGTTAGCTTTCTAGTGAGGTTTACTGCAGAACTTCTGTCAAAAAGACCAACTTCTCAGTTTTATCTGTTAAAAATGTCACAACAAAATGTCTAATTTTTCTTTCACTTAAAAAATTTGCACAACTGCATTTACTGTCTTTGTTTTGTTGCATCCTCACCTCAGTTCGATGCAGCTCCTCCACCTGTTTCCCCACATGGCCGCGCAACTCCTTTATCTTCTGGGCCAGAAATCGTGATCGCTGTCGTAGTTCTCTGAGCTTCTTGGCCAGTTTGTCGGCACTTTCCACAAACTTCTGTTCGGAAACTAAACACAAAATCCAGCTTTAATACTTTGTTATTTATTCCAAAAAAACTGAACACTTTGTGTGAATCTTAACTGTATCTGTTGACCATGACTCTGCGGTTAGAGTTGTAGATGTGCGTCATCTCCGTCATGGACTTCTCCATTGCGGTTTCATAAACACTTGACTTTTGACAGAACATCTGCAGTTTTTGTTCCACGTCACTTTCCATTTCTGACATCAAACCCTGCAGTCTGCAGCCAGACGGGCATTTGGAGACCTTTGGAGGAGGAAATGGGAGCTGGATGTGAGAAAGTTGGGGCCAAAGGCTCCGAACAGAAAGAAAACACTGATCCAGTTACAGGTGGAGCACCACAGGGCTCTACCCACGGTCCTGCATTGTTCTTTGGTTTCATCAATAAATTAAAGGATATTTACTAGAAATAAATCTTTAGAAACAATCCTACCAATTTCAGTTGCCAGTAACTACACGTCTGTTTTATCTCATTGCATGTTTTCTGTTTTACTATTTTACACAGATCAATAACAGTTTTAAACAGTTATTGATCTGCTTAAAACTGATCAATAATTGCTTAAAAGTGCACTCAAACTTCTTACCCAATCATCATCTGAACACAGAGAGAGATGTGATCCAGTCGAGCACCGTTGCATCCTGTTCATCTTGGTGCCACTTGCAGAGCGGCGGCCATCTTGTTTCTGCTGTTTGAACCTCTGACACACTAAAGAGAAAAACAAGGCAGAGGCGGTTTATGTTTGGACAAACAAAAAGAAAGATAGCTGTGTTTGCTTTTGTCTCTTGGTCAGAACAGAAGGACCTTCGGACCAGTCAAAGGTCACGGTGCTGTTAAACCTTTTCAGTATTTGAGCTGCATTTACATAATATGTTTTTGCCATCCGTATCATATTAGTCCATTAGAAAATTAAAACACTGCAGGCAAATTTATAAACCTGTTTGAAACTAAATGTGACATATAAACAAATTTTACTTTAAAGAACATAAATAATAAGATATTCACTTATTGTATACTTTAACACTAAAGCTTACACTTGCATTTTATGTACATCCTGCCACAAAGTATTAATACTTAGTATATCAATTCAAGTACATTTACAGCTTATAACAGAAACGACTCGTCTTTTGTTGATATTTATTGATCTGCACTTTTCTCTTTGACCTGCAGTTCTCAGTTGGAAACACCATTTTGTTTACATTTTTTAAGGAAGTGCACATTTTCCTCTCCCATTTTTGACAAAGAAAGATTTGACTTTTTAGAGAATATTGCTCACATTTTTACATGAAAGTCTTGGATCTTTTCTTTTCATTTTTTCAGCTAAAAAGTGCTGCATTTTATAAAGGTTCTTATTTTAAAATGGATATCCGTAAATAGACTATATGATATATTTTAAAACATTATGTTTGCATTCTTTCTTGTGACTATCTTATCTTCAAGAATACTTTAAGAAGCGTGTTAGCTTTGGATGATTTTATTTGGATTATTAATACAGTTGCTGTAACTTTACAATTTTCAAAAAAAGTTTTTAAACTGGAAAAACAAGACAACAAACAGCAGATGAAGTGAACACAGAATCTTTATTTATTGATCAGATTTCATCCTCTGATCCTCACAGAGTTTAACAACATGGAGAACATTGGGTCACTTTGGGAACATTGGACAGTTCAGATAACAGATCGATGCAGTTCAGTTCATTGGGTAACGTTGTGTTGAATGAATCACCATCAGGTGAACCGTCAGTCACATCCTCATTTCTGTTTTCATGCAGTAACTGGACAAACTTCTAGATGTTTATGAGGTTTAGTGATTGGATCATGTGTCAAACTGGAGGCCCGGGGGCCAAATCCGGCCCACGTTACTGTTTTATGTGGTCCTTTAGTTTCCAGACGCAAAATTACATCAATCAGTTCCTCCAGAAATTTAAGCAAAATCAACAAATCCATGCATGTTTTGGACTAATGCACAACTGTGAGTTTATTGCAAATTTTCTGCAAAAATGGGTTTAAGTGATGCTAACTCCCACCTGCAGGTGGCAGTATTTCTTACTTCTACTACTCTGCTGCCTCAGCCTTGAGTAAAGCTATTTTACTTGATGTAAGTTATCTTTGAGAACATTCATGATCCTGTTTTGGCCCAACATGAGTTTACCAGCCCTGGTTTGGATCAAAAGGTCGCAGGTCGGATGAACATCCGCGCCGCCTTCAGGCTGTAAGTGGCCGGTTTAAACGTGGGCCACACCACGCCGTTCGCAGTTTTGTAAGGTGTGTTTGTTTCTGGGTCGTATGTTCCTTTGTGATAAATCCCGTTTAAGTTAGCCGCCTGGCAGCTGTTGTACCACCACCCGCCGCCGTACGCCTCCGCACAATTCTCCCCCGACCCGTCGTTGTCTTTGTCGAAGGTGCTGAACTTGACGCCGCTGTGGGACGCCAGAGCGTCCCCGGCGTCTCCGGTGTACCCGGACGCCTGCAGGGGGAAGCCGTCGTCCTCGGTGCCCACCCTAACCGTGTACTCAGCCGTGGCTACGCCCCCCTCCCAGTCTTCCAGCTCCACCTTCAGCATGGTTTCCCCCTGGTTGGTCAGCAGGTGGAGGTTCTGGTTGCCCAGCCAGAACTCCCCCTTCCCCAGAGCGTCCACCGAGCCGAAGCCGTCGCGGTACTCGGCCCAGGTGCGGTTGAAGCTGACGGAGCCGCTCTCTCTCTGCTGGACTAACAACCACCCGCCCATTATGCCCTCCTGCTGGCAGTAGACCTCCACGGCCGCCGCGGAGCCGGCAGGTTTGATCCTAAAAAGACCGTTCGCTTCACCTTTCAGGTGCTTCTGGTAGGAGTCGACGCAATCTGGGGACAGAGGGGCACACACCGAAGACCGCCAATTAGCGAGGACGGCTTTGGATCAGCCGGCTCAAACTTACTGCAGAAAAAAACGCTTCCTTCCTGCTACAATCATTTATAAACGGTAAATCTCCCAGTTCTACTCTGTCTGGACCAGGGCTGGGCAATAAATCGATTTTATCAATCAATCAATCAATCAATCAATTATTGGCGCTCTTTCCACCTGGTGGTCTGGTATTCTCACTTCAACTTGGGACCAAAATCGCAACATTTGTTGCATTTTCTCACTTCACTGTCAAACTAAACAAACTGATTAAAAAACACCTGTTCCCCTCCTCGCCTGCGGGGGCGCTGCACCAAGAACTACTAAAGAAAACAAGAGGAGAATCTCTGAACACTGAGCGCAACTTCCTCCTCCACAAAATGAGAACAAGCAGCTTCAGATTTGAGTAGTTGTTGAATTTCTTCTGTTAGCATGTTTGTTTTGGTTGTATTTACCCAGAATGCCCTGTGCTGTAGTCCACTTCCTGATTTTGGAGCGGTCGCTGGTTCATTTAGCTTTCACATCTGCATTTGAACTGCACCAGAGTTCACTTCAACCAAACTGAGACAACGGCTCCCCAAACCAACCAGAGTTTAAGACATTTTTCTGGTAATATTATGACTATATTGTCATAGTTAAACAATTAAATAAAAAAACTCACAGAAAGCATTTTTAGTATATTTTCTGTCATTTGTAATTTCTTGTTTAGAAAAAAATCCAAAAGTCAACTAAAATCTAAAAATAAAAGACAATCAGTCTTTTATTTTTAGACTAAATCACCCAGCCCTAGTTTGGACCATTGTAAACATTTAAAGTTATATTTATTACAGAATGGGTCGATGTTAGAGAGCTGATAACGGTAATAAAAAGGTTATAAAGTCCTTGGAGAGTCAATGTGTTAGTTTTGCTTTTCAAAAACGCTAGGCAAACTTCTATGTCACATTAATTGTTAAAATGTGGAAACTAGGACCAATAAAATAACAGCTTTGTATTCACTTCCTGTTTTTGGTACATATGGCTAGCTAACAAGCAAGCTAGCTAGCTGTCTGGCCTCCTCCTTCCCGTCTCCTACAGATCTACTCCAGTTCGGTTGTTTTGGTACCTGTTCCTACAAAGCCCGCCTGCCGATCCACAACCGTGCTCTTCACACTGCGAGCATGGAAATCAGGAACGTCGTCCTCTGTGTTGTCGGTCATGAACGCGCCGAAGTCGGCTTCGAACGGGTTCAACCCGGATTTAGAATCCGCCAATATGCTTCCCTTGGATCCACCGGAGTGGAAGGATGAAGAGGAGGAAGAAGAGGAGGATGAAGAGAAGGATGAAGAGGAGGACGACCCGGTGAGCGTTGGGAACAAGGAGCCCATCCCACCCTTTGTGAAGCCACCCATCCCGTCACATTCGGGTCCGCCGCCCACTTCCTCCACCCGCTCCACCGGCCCGTCTTTGGTGTGGACGACCGTCCTCCTGATGGTTTTGGTGCAGCTGATGGTTTTGGTGCTCAGGCTGACGCTGGGCTGGCCCAGGTGTCCTGTGCTGTCGCCGCGTCCTGAGAGCTCCGTGATGGATTTAGACGAGGATCCGGAGGAGGAGGAGAGTGAGGGGGGAGACGTTGAGTGGGAAGTACCTGGGACCTTGGAGACGGTGGCTGGAGATGAGCTGGAGCCTTCCTCCTCCAGGATGAACTGAACAGTATTCACCTGGAAACAGAAGGAACTAGGATTTAAGAACGGGAGCCAATAATTTAATCATTCTGTGGTTACAAATTAATTCAGGAAGGTTCAAACTGAATCAGGCTGAGGTTAATCTGAAAGATCCAGATCACAGATCACATTAGGAAAGCTGAGTTTGCCCAGTTATTTTGAATTTTAACCCAATATGCTAAATAACTCAAATGTGGAAAATAATGTAAGACTTATCAGTCTTAAGCTTTTTGGAAGAACTTTAATCTTTTTGGACCAATTTGAATAATAAACTGACTTTGACTCAGTTGTTTAATAACTAGTATCAATTGAATTAGATGTACTTGACTTTGAATCTGTATGTAAGCCTGTCACAATAAATTAATCACTAAATAAAATAATTGCATGATAAAATTTAGCTAACAGAGACATCATAATCAATTCGTTATGATTTTGATTCTGTGGGGATTTTATTCTATTTTATTTTTTGGATATTTAAAATGTCTTCCAGTGTCTTATAACACCTTTAAATCTAGTTAATTAGGAGCCAATACACAAGCTAACTGCTATAAAAACCTTCTAACTCAGAGCCATGTTATGAGTTAGCTTGCTAATCGGTACGTTCAGGATGAGAGAGTCTGAAAATCTGAAAATTACGGTCAGCAGCTGTGACCTCAAACTAAATGGCTTACAAGTAAAAGTTCAGAAAAACCTAAAAATCTACTAACTTGGAAGTAACAAAGCAAGCTAACAGCTAAAGTAGCTTGGAGCTAATTTAGCTGTTGGGTTGCTAGTTATGACATTTATGGTGTGTTGTTGTCTCTGCTATAACTGAAATGTTCTCAACTTGATATCTTTAAGTGGTAATTTAATCCGACTCAGAAGAGGAAACCTTAATCTAGGAATTAACGCCCATTCAGTTGTTTTGCCGTTACTGCTGGGATTTATAAGATAGAAGCTCATGTAGCAAGCTAACAGCACTTTGGACACCCGGAGTTAGACGTTCCTCTGCAGAACCAGACGAGGTTCTGATGAAAAAATTCAGATTATTAACATTATTTTATTACTTTCTGGGATTCATTTCTTATGTCCTTCAGTTTCTTTCTGCTTTATTACGTCACACCTCTGTAAACGGTTCTTTCTGGAGAACCCGAAGCGTTCCTCACCTGAGAGAACAGGTCCTCCCTCCGCTGAGCCGCCGCGTCCTTGGATTTGAACCTGGAGTCGACGATCACGTTCTGCAGCGGCCGGCTCTTCATCACGTACAGCGTCCCCACCGTTTCCACGCTCTGGGCCACCTGGGCGTCCAGCTGGTTCACCTGGGGGAGGCCACACACGTCAGCAAAACAGTTTCTCCTACTACAAACCACCAGTTGATTAAACTGGATCCTTCTTACTAAATTAGTTCTCTTCATTAAGATTTTCACAGCTTCAGTAATTTTTTTTTTTTTTTGCGGTTGCAGTTTTTACTTTTTTATGTAAACTGGATGCAAAAGAAACCAAGTTTGCGTGCATTACATAAATCACAATAGATACAGTTTATGAATTATGAAGCTGCGCTGATGTTAGAAGTGCGATATCTTCCTGGTGTTTACCTGTTTGTTCAGAGTCACGTAGCTGTCCCGGTCCACCTGGTACACGGTGTGGGCGCCGCAGGATCCCTTGCAGGAGCGCAGCTTCATGTCAATATCCACCTAATACAGGAGCAAGAAGTTATAAACATAAAGATCAATACAAACATAAATCAATAAGTTTAGCTGCTGCCTTATTTAGATGTTCCTCTTTCCCAGATAGTGACATTTACTTTTCGGCTTTACTCTTTTTCTTCAGTCTCTATCCAGCTTTTGTTTGTAGAGGAATTTAAGCATCTAAAATCAAATTAAAGTCAGAAATAAAATGCTTTATTTAGGTTTTTAAGTTTGTTTTCATGAGCACCAAGTTTTAAAGCTTAATTTTAATTATTGTAGTTCAGATTTATGATTTGAAACCTACTGATTTAATTCAAATCTGTTTTAAAACAGACACAAAAAAAAAAATAACAGCAACTTTCACAAATAAATTAATATTTTTTTACAGTGTTTGATTTTTCTGAATTTTGAACAACAAGGCCGAAAATTATTCAAACCTGTCAGGATGAGGTAGGAATTATAATAAAACTATATAAAATAAAGATCAGTTTTAAAAAGATTAGGTTTTTAAATAGATCTTTTTTAAAAAGATAGCACATCAAAAATTATTCAAACTCATCAATAACCAATAAAACGTGTATTTCCAGTATTACAAGAATAAAAACCTTATTTTACTAGATTAATTATGTGTCAGACGTCTGACTGAAGCGTCTGTTGGTTTTGTCTCTGGTACCTCCAGTCTCTGCATTTCCACCACCTGGTCTTTGACCCGACTCTTCAGCGCGGCCAGAGCTTTCTGCTGCCTGTCGATCCGGACCTTCATCTCAGTGATCCGCTGACGCAGCGTCTGGGCCAGGTTGTAGTACATGTTGTCATTTCCTGCAGGAAAAAGAGGCGACTCACCAGCATCAAGCTCGGAGATAAATGGGTGCTGATCATACGTCATAAATAAAAAATTGAATGAATGTAATTTTTGAGGCCTCTATGGTTTAAAAACAGTATTTAAATTTGAGCTCACACACTATAACATTTAGTTTTCCTGTTTCTACCAAATGTTCACCAGGCTAAAGGCAGAGATGGAGGCTGACCGGAGTTCAGGGTGAGTTTCTCCGTCAGGATGTCGTAGGTCTGCTTGGACACCAGGTCCACGGAGCGGTGCCGGGCCTTGTGCTGATCCAGCAGGCTGCGGATCTTCGCGATCTTCTTCAGCAGCTCATGGTCCTTTTTATCCATCAGGCCCTGAATCCTGCAGCCCGACGGGCATTTTGAGTACTGTTGGAAAACACACAAACAAATATACACCAGAATCCTGAAATAATGCAAATTATAAACAATTTCAGATCAACTAAAACCTCACAGAATCCAAAAAGAAATGAATCATTTAACAATAACAGGCAAGCAAACTAAAATAAAAGCTTTCTTTTTTTCTTGAGCTTAAAGCTACTGACACAAAATAAATAAAATGTATTAGTAGCTGGTGTAAATGTTTGACATAACAAGTTATAATAACTCATAAAAATATCTGTTGCAGATGACAAACCTGGTTTTTCACAAATATTTATACCAGAGATTCAAAAGAGAAAATAAAAATGTAACAAATGAAGCTAACTAGCTTACTTCTGACAGCAGTAATTAATTCAGATGTAAGTTTGCAAATACCAACAGTTTATATAACTTTGGTTATCAGTGGTGAAGTTTACTCAAACGTTACTTGCAGCTAAGAAGGTAGTTTTAATGTAGCACTTCATGTTTTCTGTGAAAGAAGCTGAACAATAAATAAGAAAACAGCTTTTTCCTAAAAACAAAACAATGTTCACTAGAATTTAATTAAGTGGTTTACTGACAAAGTGTTGCCATAAAAAGCCTAAATAATTAGAAATAACAACTTTAAAAAAGGCTGATAAAGAAAAAAAGTCTAAGTGCAAAACCAATTGCTTGAAAATTTCCGTCAAATCTAAAAATCATCTTAAAAACACAAAGTTGTGCTAAAGCTGATTGTGCTGGAAAAAAAGCTAAATTCATCTTCCAAAAGAAAATTTGATATTCCAAGATATTTTTTATATTTTTTATTACCAGAAGCTCAAAATGCATCAAGGTTTTAATGAGAAAACTAAGAAAAATTTTGAAAAAGTTTAACTGTATTTCATCGTTTGGTTGGTTTAAATTCGATCCTCTGGAAATTAAATTGCTGAAACCTTCTGGCCTCATATCAGGCTAATTTTTACTGATGTTTACAAAAATCATGGAAACCAATTCAACAGAGGTCAACTGTATTAAAAACATAATTGTCATATGATTATTTCTGCTCTACCCAGTCGTCGTCTGAGCAGGCAGGCCACTCTCTCTGGGTGGCACATTTCTCGTCTTTGGTGGCCGGTTCCACCGGACGGGCTCCTCTCGGGTCCAACAACGTAGCCTGGATAAAAAACACAAGAGAAACATTTATCTTCTGTTTGGAGATGAATGTTCAGGATTAAAAAATAACAATTTCAACAAAAACTTTGCATAAATTGAACTGTTTGGTTCATTAAGTGTTCACTAGAACTATCCTAGGAAAGTAAAGTTTAATGATAAAGTCCATAAGTTTTGTCTCACCTGTGTTACGGCCACAGAAACCAGACAGAGCAGTAAACTGAGCTTCTTCATCCTTCTGTCGTTCTTCCTCTCTGAAGATCCTGAATGTTCCTGCAGCCCGGCAGTCGGATCTTTTGAATCCTGCTGGTTCTGTTTGTTGAACCTCTGACTCACCAGAAACATTCAGGTCTGATCGGAGTTGAGCAACAGCTGCTGCCGACTCTGAACGTTGCGTTGGCTGTTTTCTGTACTTTGTGTCTCTTCTCTGCAGTAAAGTAAACATAAAGGAAACTCAAACAAGCTGCTGGATGTGCGGGGATCCCAGACTGCTGCTTCAAGGCCAGCAGTGACAAACCTCTGACAGTAATTATGAGAATGACTAATCAATATTGGAACAATCACCAATACGGAAATAATTTTGCATTTTTTACTTATTTGTTTTAAAAGGGACATTTCTGATTGTTGACTATTTAAACTTGCCAAGAAAATAAGTTAATTTTCATTGAGTACTCGCAGTCAGGTTGATGTTTCACCATTATAAGAGCTGAAAGATTAAAACCAGTAACTAATTATTTCTGTTTTTTATAAAGTTCTGATTTTCAGCCCTACTAAATATTGTATGTCTGAACTCAGAGATAGTTTAGCTGTTAGCTTTATATGTTCAAACTGATAACAAATATTTTGATTATCATGCTAACAGCCACTTTAGCTCATGGCTGCCAGGTACTTTAGCTGTTAGCTTCCAATATTAGCTAAATTAACTTGAAGTTCATTTAGTTTGGTCTACTAAACTTTTATGTGGCTTATACGGTATTTAATCATATGAGAATATGCAAACTTATCTTGAAACTGCTAACAAACAACCTATAAAAGCTACATTATATCAAGGCTAGCAGTTGCTTTAGTTGTTAGCTTGCAATATTAGCTACAAAATGCACAGGCCACAACAGAAATTATAAGATGAAAGCTATCGTATGGCAAGTTTTTCTGTATTAGCATAACTTTTGTTGTTGGTTTGTGGCTTTTGCATTTTTTGACCTTTCTGGGTCACCATAGACTTTTAGTGTAAGCCTTTCCCTACAGGCCAAGTACAGAAAAGTTTCACTGATCTGGTTGCAAAGTTTATAAATGATTTTATTGGTATGTTATTTTTCTGTCAGGTCCTTCAGAGATCAGAGTGTTTGCTCTTCATAACGAGAAGATTTTTAATTTGAAGCAGGAACAATTTTTATAAGCTAAAATATTTTCATAAACATAAATATTGAAGAGAAAAACATTCACACCTGCACATTTCCTCTTGAATGACTGCAGTTGTGGAAAATGAGGTTCAGGAAAAGCTCGATTGTGGGTAAATAAATCTCCCGCTCTGCCTGTCCGGTCCGGTTTTGGCTGCATTGTTCCTGCAGGTCTGGAGCAACGCAAGAACGACCTGCTGGTCTCATTTCCAGAGGATTGTCCCCTCCGCTCACAGGCGTTTGAATCGGACACAGGGCAGGCTTGAATTCCCTGAGGAGAAAACGGTGACGGAATAAATTTAGATTTGTTTTATACCGTCATCATGTCTCCCTGTGAGCGTCAGCATCTCAGCCCATTGAAACATGCATGCAGTGCAGGAATCAGAGTCTGAGCTACAATTACAAATATGTGATTGGATGCAGAGCAGTTCTAGTTTACAGTAAAGGCTGAAATGCAGAGCTTAGAAACACAAATGAGTGGAAACTTTATGTTAAAAATAGAATAACTTTCATCCATTCATTAAAATGGCTAAATCTGTCAGTACTTTAAGTTAATTAACCAAAACAGTTCAATAAATATAAATTATAAAATCTAAAACTTAACCAAGAGACTGTTTCCGTGCTTCATGATAAGGGCCAGACACCCAGAGGCCTGCTGATCGTGAGAAAGAAGATTTGAAACTGAAAAAAAAGAATCAACATGAAAGTGAAAAAAAAAAAACGAAACTGAAACGACAGATTTGAATTTGAAAATAAAAAAAATGTGAAACTGACAAACTGCAAAAGAAAATGTTGAAAACATATAATTGATTAATAAACAATGAACTCAATTTTATTTAAAAGGAAAGATTTGGCTGCACTCCTTTTTAATTAAATACATTTTTCATGCTTCTCAGATCTCAGGAGAAAAATTTGACATTTGGTTTCAATATTTATTTTTTCCAGTTTCAGCCCTTTTTTTAAAAAAATATTCAATAAATATGAACCTTTCCTGGGTCCAGATGCTGCAGAAACTGAACGTTCAGATTGAACTGAATGATGATGTTTTAGCTCCCTCCCTCCCTCCCTCCCTCCCTCCATCCATCCATCCATTTTCTGTTCACCCTTGTCCCTAATGGGGTCAGGAGGGTTGCTGGTTCCTCTCCAGCTACGTTCCGGGCGAGAGGCGGGTTCACCCTGGACAGGTCACCAGTCTGTCGCAGGGCAACACAGACACACAGGACACACAACCATTCACACACAATTTAATTTAGAGAGACCAATTAACCTGACAGTCATGTTTTTGGACTGTGGGAGGAAGCCGGAGAACCCGGAGAGAACCCACCATGCACAGGGAGAACATGCAAACTCCATGCAGAAAGACCCCGGGCAGGGAATCGAACCCAGGACCTTCTTGCTGCAAGGCAACAGCTCTACCAACTGCACCACTGTGCAGCCCAACTTCACATTCTTCAGTGAAAATAGATTCTAAAATGATTCATTGAGAATTTTAAATCTTTAGAGCAGAAATTTTAATAAAAAAAAAAAACAGGATGTAACATCTAAATGTTTTGTAGGTTTATTTAGTCAAATATAAGATATTATTTTTGAAGAATCAAACATTCCAGCTGTTTTCCCTGTTAACTGTATTGTTTACAGAGTAATAATCAGAAGGATCTTTATGATCTAATGTTGCTGTTTAACAGCAGGAACAACATTGTGCTGCCTAAAAATAAGCCTGTGTAAAAAGAAGTCCAACAACAGTAGTTATTGATGTTTACAAAAATCTAAAATACATTCTCTACTCATTTGTGTGACTCCTAATGTTGGCCAACTTCTATCTGTCAAAACTGATTCATTTATTAAAGGGATCTATTATGAAAAAATCCCATTTTGCATCTTTTTTAATGATTTAATTTAAATCTAAAACAGCACCAGCACTTAAAGCAAATTTCTGACCACAAATTTATGTTTTTATGGTGTCAGGAAAACAATCTGTTTAAAAAAACCCTCCCAATTGTTGAGACATAATCAACATGCACTGCTGTTACCTAGCAACCCCACCTGGTCACCTAGCGACCAACGCTGAGCTCCAGAAAGTTTGGTCAGCTGGCTACAATGTCTGACCAAACAACAAGTGTTTTGTTGTTGACTAACCGTCCAGAAACCACTCGCTGCTTTCTTGTTGGTTGTGCAGGAGGCTCTACTTCTGCTTTTCCAAGATGTACAGTTGTATAATTGAAGACATTTTCTCTTGCGAGTGTAAACATTGAGTCTGGGGGTGTGACCAGCAGCGGCAGCAGCTTCTGGCCACAACTTGTTTCAGAGAGTCTTGTTTTAGAGACAAGACTGAGCAGCAGACAACAAACCAGACCTGCAGGCAGCAACCGGAGGAACACAGGATGACGCAACAACACCCAACATTCCTCCTCAAGGCGGCGGTAGCCATGCCGACGGGTTCTGTGGTGAGACGAGTCCTTCAAGAACCAGACAGAGGCGCCGGAGAGGCGAAGATCGACTGATCCGAACCAGCTTTACAGACAGAGCCTGAAGGTAGACATGAAGAAACGAGAGGAAACTTTGCTTAGTTTATCGTTTGATGTCTGAGGAAGTTCAGAGAACGGTTTGATGTGCGTCAGGCTGCAGCGCTGAACTGAGGGCTGACTGAGGTTTGGGCTCAGGCTGCTGCGCCACATGAGACAACATCTACAGTTCAGCTCACTGAGCATTACGGAGACGAGACAAAGGAGCAGCACGACAATTCAACTGTCTGCAAGTAGCTCCACCCGTCCGGTTATCTCTGCATACGATACAGCATAGAATTAGGAAACTTCTGTTTGTTACGTGGAGACATTTTGACTCAAGCTGTGAAGCAATCCTGCAGCTCTGCTTCTACAGGCTGCAGCTGTAATTTCTGCAAAGCAACCAGAAACCGTTCCTCCTGTTTCAACAACAACACGTAACATCAGAACCCGGACCATTCTGACCAAATACTGACGCTCAGAACCTGCACCTAAACTAACTGCTGTCAACAGTGTCTAAACACAACTACACACTGTCGTCTAACTGTGTTTTAAACAAAATGTTTGTCTAAAACACACCAGCCGTGTTTTAGACACGCATGAAACAGAAACACACACCAGAGAGATCAAGGCTGCCGCAAATAGTCACCACTTTCAATAAAATTGACCAGAATAACACAACGAGGTAAACAGAAACTAAATTTATGTCTATTTTTGTTTATTTCCTGTCAAGCTGTTGCAAACCTAGAGATCTGCTTCAGTCTGCATGTGAGGTGCACAAACGAACGCCTCCAATGAGCTCGTTTTCCGTATCCGAGGTGCACAAAGGAGCGTAATCACAGATCCTTCCTTCCAGCAGCTAAGACTTTAGAACAATAAACTGTTTTACATCCTTGATGTTATTTACAGGTTTTTCATTTCTTGAAAACAGTCTGTCATTTTTTAATGCATAAACATTGTACATTTCTAAAATTATTCTACTCAGTTGCACATTCTTTCAATCTTACTGTCCTGTTTTGATTCAAAGTTTTTCATTTTATATCATAGTTTGTATCTACATGCTTCTGTTTACCTTTAACTTGCTCCTGTGGGACAATAAAGGATGTTTCTATTCTATTATTCTGTTCAGTCTCATATTTCAAAGTCACAGGCTGGACGCTCAGTTTTAATTCACGGTTTAAAGCTTAAATAAAAAGGGTTTTTGTTTTATTTTATTTAATGCCTTTAACAACGTATGGAAATGAAACTCAAAGCAAGTCACCTAATTACGCTGTTCCAAAAGGCACATGTGCTAAACATCAAGGACATTAATGTAGCATTTAATTTAGAGCAAATTTGATGTAATGTCACCAAGTGAGTGAAAACTGTTGATAATTTACAATTTTTTGAATTCTTTTGTTTTCAGGAGATTCATTAGTTAAAGAAACATTTTTATTTCAATATTTTGACTGTTACTGTTCAGCTCTCCCCGCCTGAGATGAGCGATACACGGCTAGAAATACAGAATAATCCCCTCCTTCGTGTGGCGACGCTTGTCTCGCCGGCGTAGAAATGGTGCGGAGCCACGGCTAAAGCGCAGCTTTCCTCTTTTAGCCTCAACTTCAACGGATACAAAGTGAAAATATTTCATTGAATTACTTTAATATACGCGTCTGAGCTTAAGAAACAAAAAGCTCAGACAGACGCCATGCTGTGTCTGTTTCAGCAGTTTTACTAAAGACGGTCGGTCTCCGTCAGTTTAAACTCCGGTCGTTTAACACCGAGTTTAAACTGACCTGCTCAAAACTTACCAAGTCGTAATCATATATAACATTTAAGCTGAAAAAACACACAGAAAACTCAGCTCCTCCAACATCAGCGTTTGTTTTTCCGCGTTTCTTCTTCCACTACGTGTAGACTGCAGCCTGGTGCATAACTGGCGTTGTGCTGCCCCCAACTGTCCAAAGGTCAGCACTACAAGTAAAACTTTCGATACATTTAGGAGCTGAACAGGAACAGAAGATACGATAAATTGGGGTTACAAAGCAGGTAAACAGTTCCATTCAATTTGTAAATAGTTTATTGATCCCAGAGGAAAATTAAATGTTATTGTTATTCATATTACCGGAGGTTCTTCAGAGAGGAATGGATGCTCTCTGAACACAGCTCTATAGTGTGAGTGGAGACCACAGGCTGTGAAATTTTAATAAAAGCTAAATGCAATTCTGACAAGTCAATTATTCACCAACGAGGAAGCAATAAAACTTACAATCTTAAACTTAACTGCTTGGTCAAAGCGCAATAACTCATTACAGTAATTGAAACACAAAATTAATTTAAACGTTTTCCCCAAAAAGGGAAGAATCTTAAATCAACCATTTGAACTTTAGAATCTTTTAAAGGTTTTATTGACATCTGTAAGTCCAGTAATACATATTCCTCTGCTGTGTCACTAAGGTTATCATAATGTTGCTTTCAGAGCAAAGGCGATGAAACAAGTGCTGGATAAACCGAGTAAACATCAACAATCTCTAACAGTTAACATCATATATAGTAACAAACTGATTATTGATTATATCTGGTCAACATATCTCTCCATCCTGAACTTAGAGAAGGTCAGAATATGGACTTTATGAAAGCAAACTAACTCAATTCAGTTTGGTTTATTTATCCATAATAGAAAACAATTTCACAACAAATATCATCCCAAGCTACTTTACAAATTAAAATAATAAAATCCAATCATACAAACAGATTGATTCAGTTTCAGACTCATCCAGATGTCAGTCCTGTTTAAACCAGTAGAGGGAGAAAAGAGATCAGTGAACGGCTTTTCCTCCGCTGGCATTCTGCTTTTAAATGAATGTTTCTGTTAGTCATGGCATCGCAGTGCAGCCTCACTGATGCACACGTCTGTTCACTATAAAACTAAAACATTAAAAGAATGCTGAAGTAAATATGTTCTGCAGCTGACAAAGTAGTTAACATATGGACACACACAAGCCCAGTTATTTAAGTAATTAAGACACAATTATTTTACAGTAAAGGTGATGAAAATATGAAGCAGGGATTTCCAGAGACACTCAGGAACAAAAACTTTAATGCAGTAAAAATAGCTTTGGGAGTGTAATGGAGAACTTTATTTTTGACTTTGTATTTTCTTATTTGTGCACACAATAGTTAATCCCTTCCACAGAGAAGGGAGTATCTGATATATATCAACTAGGTGGAGTAACTTGGAGCCTTGCTCCAACTGTTGGTATGTAAAGGTCATCTGGTCGGAAAGAGGATGTTTGGTTTCAAAACATAGATTTTGTGTCTGTTGGACGAACTTTGTTTATGTTACATCTTTCTCCTGGTTACAAAAACATTCAATAAAATTCTCAACAGATTCAGTTTTAATCACCCTACAGGTGACCCATTATTCTTCCTTCAACTGGTCGGGATCAATAGAGGAGGGCAGAAAACCTAAAAACTGTACTCAAGTAAGAGTAGAAATACTTTTTATTCAAGTAAAAATTAAACATAGCAAGAAATTATTGAGGTCAGAGAGAAAAAGTATTTGGTAAAAAGTCTGTTGAAGTAACTGATTAAATTAGCAATCATTTAATATTTAAAAATTACAATATAAAGTTCAGTGGAAATTTTGGTATTTTAAGCATAAAAATTACAACAATTTAAACAAGCAACAAAAATTAACAGTAACATTTTCTAAAAAGGTTTATTTGGAAACTTGCGAAACTTTAAAAAACCATCAGGTTTGTGTTTGTGTCTGGTGAATGTTTGTTCTTCATTCAGTGGGTTGGTGTGAGATGTATTATTGTATGTTTTATTGTAAGTTTTATAATCTATTTTCTTCTCTGTAGCACTTTGAGATTTCTTTGAAATGTAAGGTGCGTTACAAATAAAATGTATTATTATTATTATTATTATTATTATTATTATTATTATTATTATTATTATTATTATTATTATTATTATTATTATTATTATTATTATTATTATTACAAAATCCAGAAATTTACTCAAGTAAGAGTAGAAATAATTCATAACAAATTTACTCAAGTAAAAAGTACAGCATTGTAAAAACACATCTAAAAGTATTTATTTTAATTTTATTAAAAGTTATTCAAGTAAATATAACTAGTTACTGCCCCACTCTGGTCGATAGACCATGCAAAACATTTTTATTATATTTTGTTGCACAAATTCAGTGAGATTTTCTGCTCAGTTCTGAAATCCTTTACAAATTAAGCAAAGAAGCAAATGTACTTTTGTAATGTCAAATGGAGCAATTATATGCTCAATGGAAACTCAAGTACTGAAGCACTTAACCAGACATTTTATTTTACAGGCATATAAAAAAATAGAGAATAAAGAAGATAAACGTATACTGAGTTGTTCCTGTTTGTTGAGTTTAAACTCTGGTTATCTCTGCTCACTCTTGAGGGTTAAATAGGCCGTTTTATTCACTGAACCACCTCCTGTATTGGATGTTTGGTTTTAATTAAGCCGAACTCAAAGCACACTTTGGTTGGTTGAAACGAGGCGTCTAAATTTGTTTGCTTTCCCAGGCATCATTAACCCACAAGTCACTAATTAAGACTTGAACGAGGAAGTAAGTGGTGTAACAGGAAGAGGTAATTACAGTTATTCCCAGATGACAAAGGAAGTGGAATTTCATGTTCACAGTGTAAATGTAACAAAGACTGAGCATCAGGGAGCGTTTGGTGATTTAAACCCCCGGAGGCTCCTGACAGATGTCACGTCTGGAAAAAAAACGGCTTTTATTAACAGGAAGTCATTTGAAGCTTTGCCTGGAACCGAAGATAATTTCAATGTTTGGCGTTATGAGTGAGCGGTCAGCGTCAAACGATTTATCAGTAAACTGCACACTTCCCCTTCGTGTTACAGAACATGACACACTTTCAGTTTACCTTCAATTACTTCAATAAATCAGAGTAAATACACTTCGGTTTGTTTTGGGGAAATTAAGGGAAATGCCGAGGAGCTTTGGCGACGAGCATACAAAACATTTAAACAAATAAACCAATAAATAAAACATTTTTAAGTTGTTTTAGAGACCTTGAAAGAAATCTTAATACTACTTTCAGTCCACCAGTAGGAAATACTGCAGCATCTGTGCAAAATAAATAAACCAATATACAAAAAGTCAAGGCTGAGGTTTTATGAAAAACTCCCATTTTTCTATAAAAGGTTTATGAGTTTATGATGTTTGTATTCAGCTGTTACTGGTTTTCTTGCCTGGTCTCCTCAGTCAGTTTTCTTCAGGCTCTCACAGCATCGAACGGTTCATCAAACAGACTTACTGCATCTCTTATGGAATGGAAACATCACAACTTCATTTTTATGACAGCAGAATATTGAAAAAGCTTTGGCCACATTTGTAATTGAAATTCTTGTAGTGTGAGTAACAGAAAGAACCAGAAACACAAAGTCTAGATGTGAGGAATCCAGGGGAAACGCTGGAGTTTGCAGTGAAACCAACTGGAGCCACTTCACAAAAGTCAAACCACCATTAAACAAAGAGTCCAGCTTTCTCAACATGTTGTCTCTGCAAACCAAGAAGTTTGCAGCTTGTAAGTGTTTTGTTGTGAGTACAGACATTAGTAAAGTAGAAGTCAGACGGATCTCCAACGCTGAGCTCATGAGGAGTGGACTTCCTGTTGTCCACCTGCCTCATCAGTATTCAGGGTTTTAACTGCCTCTCGGTGCCATTCATCACGCTGAAAGCGGTGTGGCCGGGTCAGCTTTCCTTCACAGAATTGTTTTTTTTTGTCAAAGTTGTACAAAGAAAAAACCTGGAGTTTTGTGTCTGTTTTTGGAAATAGGAATAGAAAGGCAGCATTTTTCAGAGAAACCTGGAGCAGTTAGTCAAATCTTCACTCAGATTAAATTCTTCTGACCTGAAAATATACAATAAAGTTCAACAAAACAGAAACAAAGGCTGAAGAGATTCAGAAAGATTTGACAACGTATGAAGAAAAACGAGCTAAATGCATAATGAGAGAACGATCAGTTCTCAGAGAAGACCAGATGATTTCCATAAATCCCTCTGCACATCATCCTCAAATGAGCAATTTATGCACCGAGGGTCAACTGGACCAACGTTTTTCACTGAGGAACGTTTTTTTAACAGCTTTACTAACTGACTGGTGGTTGAACCTCTGCTGTGCTGCAAAATGGGAGAAACGTCGACGTCTCCCTAACACACTTCCTCTGTTTCATCCGTCTCCATTAACGAGACATAAACAATGGGTTTCAGGTGCAATCAGTCAAGCAACCAAATAAATCTAGAAAGACAATGTGATTTATAGTTCTACCGACCTCAGAGAAACTCTTATAGTGAGCAGCCAGGAGGCTGGTGGGAAACCAGTTTGGTCCACTGGTCTTCACAGAATGGTCTTGGTTCAGCCGTGTTGGAGGGTTTTGAGTCGAAACTTTAACAAGCTTCATCGTATTTCATTCTTGTTTATTTAATCATTCAGAGGTGGTCTTGCTGGTTGCTTTGGACCTTTGACCCTTTGCCAAACTGAATGGACTGAAATCTAAGGTCTCGATTTGTTCATAATTCTGAAGAATTCACGGTTCCATCCATTAAAGCACGTCGTCCAGATCCTACAGCCTGAGATCATCACCTCACCATGTTTCCCATGATGCTAACAAAAACTGAGGAGGTGAAAACTGTTTCCCAGCACTGACTGTGAGTTTCATACTGTAATGTTTTGCCTGTAGGAGTTGGTTTCCTGAACCAAATAGATTTATTGGTAATCAACTTCAAGCTCCAGGTCCAGCTTAGTTCCCACTTATGAGGAGAAATTCCCTTTTCCCAATAACAGATTGTGAAGCAGACAGTCAACATGTCCAGGTCAGCACCACTCTTTGCAGCCCGGCTCACAAACCCGCCATCGTTCCTGGTCGTCCTGCTGCCTGACTCATTTCTTCAGGCTCCAAGAGCGTTCTGTCCTCCACCCAACCCAGTCGACAGATCGGGTCTGCAGATTGAGTCCAACGACTCTTCATGGACGTTGTGGAAGTGATTATAGCCATCAGCTATAAAACCAGTCACTGACACTGGTAATTAAGCAGGGTTTAATTTCCCTGCTGGTTTTCTCACTTCTTTCTCTTTTATCTTTTCTCTCTTTCCTCTTTTCATCAGCTTCTGTTTTCTGTCGTGTATCTTTCTCTCCTATTCCTCCACCTCCAACCTGAAGCCGATGCTAATTGACCTCTGATGCATTTTTAATGTCCAGCCATCCAAACCACATTTCCCAGTGTCCTCGTAACTCACGTCTGTGTGCGTGTTTGCTCTTCTGTTTGAGGATGCAATTAGGGTTATTGTGTGCATGTTTTCTTGCGACAGGAAGGTAATTTGTACTCATCTTCTCCCCCCTCCAGTCCCTGCAGACGCCTTAATGGCCGAAATGGAGAGCTGAGAAACGGGAAGTCAGATGAGACTTTTTTGTGTTGTTGATTGCCGTTGGATGGTTTTTTTTAACATAAAAGCTTTTCCTCCAACTATTTGACGGTGGCTGCACTTCAGTGAGTCAGCTCACACTGTCCTGCCACGCTGCCAGCAAACTGGGTCACTCGTGTGTCTGTGTGTTGTTGTACCCTCAGGTCCAAATTATCCTTAAAAGGGTAGAGTAAAATAAAAAAAAAAAAACTTTGGCTGAACGGTTTGAGTAATCTTCCAATTTATCTTCAAGGTTAGACTCATAGGGTTGAGAAAAAGACTTTTGCTCATAATTTGTAGTTTGTAGCAGGGGGATTTAAACAGAAATGTTTTAACAAATGCTGGTTTGTCTGAGAAGTTTCCTATCAGGTTGGATTGGCACCAAGCGGATCTGGGCTCATTGGGTCACAGTTGGTGTAACTCATTACTTAGGGCTTCGATCCTGCATGTTTAAGTTTTCTCTCTGGCTCAACAGCTGAATCAGACGATGGTTCGTTAGCAGAGCTTCATGACGTCCAGAGGAGGAAATACTTGGACCTTTTCAATCAGCTGTGCTAAACCATAAAACATCCAGGACACCATTAACTAACTACACCACACATTTATGATGTGTTAGCTGTCAAGTCTAATCTGTCCTAAAGTTAAACCTGAGGATGCGTTCACACCGACCCGGTTTAGTGCACTTTAACTGAACTAGTCTGTTAGCATAGACAGTGTTTCGTTTGGGGAGGTATGAATGCATAAACAGACTGATGAGAACCAAAACAAACTTTGGTCAACCTTCAAACCTCGGTCTCAGTTCGACTGAAGTGAACCAAAAGCCCAAACGAGAGAAATGGCTCAAGGGTTAAGGGCTAAAAACAAAATAGAAAACCTACAACTGCTAAAATCTAAAGCTGCACTCAGTTTCTTCTTCAGAGGATTTTGTGTTGTTTCCTTCAGTGTTCTTGATGCAGCGCCCCCACAGGCGAGGAGGGGAACAGGCTGCTCAAAGGGTTTAAAAGCCTTACTTTCTTTAACTAAATCTAGATTCATAGCTCTTTAGTTTCAGAGTTTCTTGTTTAATGTTTGTTTTATTTTGGTGAGTATGGTTCTTCCTGCTCTGTTATCATTTATTTGCTGTTTTCTTGCTCTCTTCTTTCTAATTTTCTATCTTTGTCTTTGTTTTAGTAATTCTCATGTTGAGTTTGTTCTGTTTTCTAGTTACTGCAAATTTAATTTCTGTTCATTCATAAATTATCTGTATACAGTTTCCTCACATCACTAATGTTTCATACTTTAACCTGCAAAACTTTGCATACATTTTCTTTTGTGGCGACTAGTTAATGTAAAAGATAAATGTAAACATTGTGTAAACATATTTTTACAGATGTTAATGATGTTTCTGACTCTGATGTAATAATGTTTTACTAACCTGAAATATAAATTGTCACCAACACAAGCAATTGTTTGAGATCTTTTCTCCTTGAAAACTTTTACAATAAAAGTAGAAACTGCTGACATATAAAGGAGAGCATCCAGTGAGCTTTACGACTGACCCCGTCCAGCTCCGGTGTGAATCACAGCCGAGCAGCAAGAAGGTCAGAGAGCCATGACCTCTGATGACAAAATAATAAATTACTCAAAAAGGCCAAACCAAGTCAGCAAGTAGGGTCAACATCTAAGCCTCTCTCCTGAATTATCCATGAGAGAAACTCTTCCTTCTACGTTACATTTTTTGAATTTTAATGCGGATTTGGACCTGGACATTCATACTAATGGCTGAGCAAATATCCCAGAGAACAATACTGGAGAGAGAAAATATTACTTTGCTTAAAGGGAGCTGTGAGAGTAGGTTAATCAGAGTTTTGAAGCTAATCAATAATGAAAGAGTTTGCAGACGGAGCAGAACCTCCTCTATTCTCTGAGGTCTGTTCTGTAACATTTACATGAAGCCGGAGAAAACAGATTCTAAATGTTAACGGATCACACCAGAGGACTCAAGTCGTTGTATTTTCAGGAAAGCGATTATGTGCAGGGCAGAAATTCATTATTTAAGGAAGCACAAGAGACCGTCTGACGATGAATATTAATTAGAAAAGGAGAAAAAAGGCGTCTCACCTGCTGGCCTGGAGGTTCTGGTGTGGTGAAGATTTGCTGAGCTGTTCTCTGCAGTTTGTCCTCCAGACAGGTGAATGTCAACCCGACCCTTACCTCCAGACGCAGAGCATGTGTTCAGGGCGTTTAGGATGATGGAAACAGCATAAATCTCTGGGAATGTTGGCTCTGGTCCCACCTGCAGTCACCATGGAAACGCTTAATCTTGATTATTTTATTATCGTCCCTCTTAATTCAAGAGCATTTCTGGATTTTCTAGAGTTACGGAGCAAAAGATCAGATCTTTATCCTGTCAGAGCCACTGAAGGAAAAACACATGAAGTTCACATGGGAGAACATGTGAATGTGATCAAATTCACACGGAAACTTTCAGGTGAAATCAGTAAAAAACAAACTGATCCGTGTTCAACTAACACAGAATTACAGCATTCAATATGAAAACATTAGTGTGTAAGTTAAAATCACCAAAAATGCTTTTTGGGGCATTGTTTGTTTGTTTTTTTTTTTTAACCTATTACGTTTCCATGGTAACTCTAAATGGTAATAGAAGTAAAAGTTTTGTTGTTTTTTTTTTACTATATTTCAAACATAACATTAACATTCATACAGGATCTTTAGCACAAAGACAAACATCACAATATAAAGTAAGGAATAATCACAGACATTAACGGTGTTGGTTTTAAGTCTTGCAATCTTCAAACAGAATGGAAAAAATAATCAAAAGTTAAATAAATATATGCACATAAATAAGTCGATTAAAACAGTGTGTCTTTTTTCTACTGTTTCCTTGGCAAAAAAGTGTCAAAATACATTCAAATACATAAAATAAAGGTTCTAATACAGCAAAAGAACAATAAAAAATATAACAGAGAATTTAAATTAAGAGATAAAGTTAAATTCCTGAAGAAGAGTTCATGTTTTTACAAGTTTCTTATTGTTAAAGTTAAGTTTTTCAACAGTTTTTCAACGTTTTTAAATCACTTTCTTTAAAATTATTAAGAGGGAATTTGTTCACTCATTTTAACATGTGGGCATAACATTTTCCTATAATTAGATTTACTATATATATTTCATCTAAAGAAAAGGTTGAATTGTTAAATATGAGCAATATATGTGAATTTCATAAAACAATGTTCTTTCTATTTTCTTCTGTAAGGAAAAGGGTTTTTAATCTCCGTGACAGAAACTAAAACCTACAGAAGAAACTCACCGTGTTTCTGGAAAACTTTGCTGTTTAACCATCCAGTAGAGACATTTCAGTGCACTGATGTCCTCAAATGACATTTCTTATAAGAACTAAATATATAAATAAAATTAGAGAAACTGTTGTGAACACGCTACTCCATGACTGAAAAAGCTCAACATGGAAAAAGCATTTGCTCCTCTCACATGGCCTCTGAGTTTCTGAGCCTCACGGTTGGGTTGTGTAGTTAGTGAATGTTTAACGAGGAGAGCAGCTTCCCCCTCCAGACAGAAGAGACCCTGAGTTCAGCAGACAGAGCAAAGCATGTCTCTCTAAATTATCCCACAATCGTCAGTTTTTTACCGGGTCTCGACCTCGGCTTTATTCTGCCCTGATGATTTTGTCCGAGGACGGCAGAGATGTCTTCCATTGGAAACTGGTTTATTCTCACAGACAAAGGCAACATGAACAAAGAAATGTTCTCTATCGTGATCTTTAAAGGAAAGATTTTAATGAATGAGGGGGATAAACATAAATATTATAAGAGAACTGTAATTTTGCTTTGTTGATCCTCATTATTATTTTTTAAATAAACATTGACCAATTCCATCCATCCATCCATTTTCTGAACACCCTTCTTCTCTAATGGGGTCAGGAGGGTTGCTGGTTCCTCTCCAGCTGTGTTCTAGGTGAGAGGCGGGGTCACGGGGTCACCCTGGACAGGTCGCCAGTCTGTCGCAGGGCAACACAAAGACATACAAGACATACAACACACTCACACCTAGGGAGAATTTAGAGAGACCAATTAACCTGACAGTCATGTTTTTGGACTGTGGGAGGAAGCCGGAGAACCCGGAGAGAACCCACCATGCACAGGGAGAACATGCAAACTCCATGCAGAAAGACCCCGGCCGGGAATCGAACCCAGGACCTTCTTGCTGCAAGGCAACAGCTCTACCAACTGCACCACTGTGCAGCCCCGCATTGACCAATTCATCCTTAAGATAAAGAATACCAGTATGGACCAGTTACCATGACAGAATTCATTTCTTGAATTCATCTCTTCATAGAATATTTTAATAGTATTATTTGATTTGAATGAGATTCCCAAAAAGTCCGGTGGGGCAGGGTAAATGTAGAGAGCGGGGTAGTTTATGGTAAAGGGTAGGGGGAAGTAGGTAAAAGGTAAAAGGTGCCTGGGGTACAGAGATTGGATAAGCATGGGGTGGGGTAGAAATATGGGTGAGGTTAGGTAGATTATGGACATAGGGTAGATTAGGATATAGGTAACGGAAAGGACAAGGGTAAAGGGTGGGGTAGATTATGGATGAAGGGTGGGGTAGATTATGGATGAAGGGTGGGGTGGTGCAGGGAAAGGGTAAAGATTGGGGTAGTGTTGGTTTTGGGTACAGAGTGACGGGGTAAGAATACAGGGTGGGATGGGGAAACAGAAAACTAAACTGGTTCTGCCATCGTCTGTATTTGAATCGACAATTGTTTTAAAAAAGTACTTTAGGATAAAAGCATTCGGGATTCAAAGTGGATCAATTATTTTGTTTGGTTTGGAGATTTTGAGGGTCTCACTGGATTAAATCTTAAACATCTGAGTTCTGTTTCCTTTCCACCTGAGCGACCCAAACGTTTTTAAAATGTGAGTATGCATCCCTCCTTATTGTTGTCGTATAAAATGCCCCAACGAAACGTGAAATGATGTTTTCTGGTGTTGATTTGGTTTTAAAGTTTTCTTGAATCTCCTCCATCAGTTTGCCTCTCCGCCTCATTCCCCATCTGAATTGCCAGTTGATTGACATCAGCTGCTTTTCTTTTTTCTCCTCCTGTACAGATACTCAGAGATTTTATTATATTTTCCCCGAGACTGAAGATGCTCCACTCTCTCGTTCCTCATTTCATCTTGCATTCCCTGGCCGTGCAGCTGTTTTTATTTGATGTAAAGTTTAATTTTATCCTCCTGCCTCTGGAGCCTTGCAGTTTGAATCTGGACGCTCCTCCAGCACAGAGATGCTATAAGAGCCAAAATTGAGATTTTAAATTGAACTTAATGGGAGCAGCAGTGTGACGGTGACATTGAACGCCTCACAACGCCATTAGCTTTAATGCATCAGAAACAGAACAACAAACGGCTCCCATAATAACAATAAAAGAGGCTGGAAGAAACTCCAACCTCTTGCTCAGGCATCAAAATGAAGGGCAAACCAATAATTTTAATAGTATATAAATAAATTAGCATATCATTAAAACCTTATTTTAATCCAGTAGTTTAAAGTAAAAATACTGCAACATATTTAAAGCACCATAAAGAACAATGCTTTTGTTTCTGACAATATTTAAATATTGTGTAAGATTAAAAACATGATGGGGCGTGCTGTGGTGTAGGGGACAGCGTGACCCACATTTGGGGGCCTTCAGTCCTCGACGCGGTGGTTGCGGGTTCGATTCCCGGACCCGGCCGACGTTTGCCGCATGTCTTCCCCCCTTTCCTGTCAGCCTACTGTCACATAAGGGACACTAGAGCCACAAAAGACCCCTGGAGGGCAAATAAAAAGATTAAAAACATGATGTTGTTACCGCAGCACATCTCTGTATTAAAAGTGTTTATGATTCTGTGAGACACATTCACCAGTTTTGCTGAAATAAATGATTTAAATATCACTCTGAGTTGATTGAATTTAAATATTAGCTGAGTTTTTAGTCTGAACTTTCCAATGATATGCTAATTTATGGAGATGCACTTGTAGATAGTTACCAACAGAAACAGAACTTTGCTTTGTTCAAAGCCAGAACGATGCGTCAGATTACAATAAACATTAATAAAAAAAATGCCATCTAAGGTCAATCCAATCAGTTCCAGCCCGTTATAATTTTCCCCACCGGCTTACAAGCGAAGATTAATCTCTAACTTATCTGTGTATTTTCCAAACATCTGCTCACCACTGCACTTTAAGAAACAAATGATGCCATTCATCAAACTCTGTAAAGCATTTTGTGTCTCTGCAAACAGAATCGCTTTCTACAGTTTTGTTTTTCTCCGATGGCGATCGAGGATAAAAGTTTATCAGGAAGTAACCAGGAAACTTTTAATGATTTCTTAGTTTGTTTAACGTCACAGAGGGACAAGAAATGTGTCTCACTGAATCTGTTTTGATCACAAATCTGACATCAATACAACTTACAACTCACTCATGCAAACTGTTGACGCCTTTATGAAAAAGTGAAGGTAATTTAGACAAACAAACAGCAGAAGCTGCAGGGAAATAAAGGCAGGATGAAAGGAAAGTTTTCAATGCAGCTGCATCCGAACCAAACCCCAGCTGGGAAAATTAAATTCAAACTTCACAACCATGCAAAGCAGGTTTGTGAAGCAGCATTATGTGTGTGTGTGTGTGTGTGTGTGTGTGGGTGTGTGTGTTTTTTAAATGTGAATCCTCCCTAATTGGGAGGATGGATAAAAATTCAACCAGTAACAAGCAAATGGGACACTAATGGCTGCACCAAATTACCTGGGTTTGCATCTCAGAAACCTTTGTGTTTTTATCTTTCAGACAGCAAACAGCTTCAATAAAAAAAAAAAAAATAAATACAGATTACACAAATGTCCAAAACTGGCAGATAAAACTGCTATTTTATTCGATGGCAATAAACTGGTGGCAGCTGAACTGGAAGCACTGGTTTCACAAAACAAGCTGTTCACACCAACAAAAAAATCTAAAGTTAAAAAATTGGCAAAGAATGTTTTCATTTTTACAAACAATCTAAAAAAATTAAGTACAGCAAGAATTGGTAATTTACATCAAAACTTTTCTCAACTGTGATTAAGAAAATTAGAAGTTTGATTGTGAAAGATGAGTTTTGTAATTGAAAAGCAGCAGGAACTCTGCTGCCATAAATTAATCATGTCTAATAACGTCTACAAAGCAAAGAAAGGACAAATTTTCAACTCTTTTTACGCTTTAGGAGAGGCTTCATCACATGGTGGCCTGCTGCTTCCACACGCCGCCCAAAACCAAGACCTCAGTGTCTGAAAAAACAAAACTCCTCAAATCTTTATGGAATCTTAAAATGATTTAAATTCATGCAATAGTAAGGACCATATATGGTGTAGTAAACCCAGAATGAAGGGAATTGTTTTGTGTTTAACCCCTTAACTGACGGTCCAGGGGAAAATCTGGTTGGTTTGAATACGTCCTCTCTTTTTCACGGCTGATTAAGGGGTTCAGTAGTGACTCTTGCTAACTGGATTCATTAAAAATGTTCAATGACAGCCGTCTATTGAACCCTGATTGGACAGAGAAATACTTTTATTTCCCCTTTGGATCCAAATTCAAAACCGCTGGGATTAATTTGGTCACGTTGTGGTGACTGTTGTAGTGTTTTGACTTTGCAGACGGCGGTGAGAAGCTCTGTACTTGTAATTTGGAAACAGTTGGAACAGAACTGCAGGTTTTGTTTTCTGAAGTCAAACCTTTTAAGGTTCTTTAAAAAGCAGAGTGTGGATGTGGGAAGCTCTTCATGTTGCTTTAATTATGTGGTAATGTTGACATTTCTGCGGTTCTCCCTGCAGCTACAGCTTGGCTTTTAAAGGTTGAGGATTTTAAATATTTCAGCGCACTGAGAATCACATCGGCCCTCTACCTGCTCACTTACAGTTATTTTTAATTACCTTACATGCTGACCAAAGTGAACCAGCGAGATGCCAGATGGAGCAGAGGATCTGTTCAGATTAATGCAAACATGAGAAGTTCACCTAACCTCAGCGATGAGCCAAATGAGCAAAGCAAAAGCCAACCCAGAGCGACGTGACCTTGTTTCTGCGCTTCCAGTCAGGATCCTGACGCCTGCCAGGCGCCGCGCTGCTCCGGCTCCAGATCAGCAGCGCTCAGCCCGTTTCCAACAGTTTGGTTCTGGAGCCAGAGGGGTTTGTTGTGGCATCCGCTGTCTGTTGCAATGCTGGGAATGTGAATGTGCTGGCCTCCCTCCCAACAGGTGGCCGGCCGGCTCACACAAAGCTGCTGCTTGATCCTGGGAGCCACAGTTCAGCCACAACATGCTCACTAACGAGCAATATTTTAGTTTTTAAATAAATCCATTTGCAGACTGTCCTGTTCCTTTTCAAAACTGAACTGATTTAGGTTTTGAATTTATTTTCTGACATACTGTTGGGTTTTATTACATCTCATCCTTTCCATAGGATGTAGATATTTCTTAACTCTTATGCTTCTTCATTTCTACTCCGATTTGTTCAGAAATTATAACCCATCTGCAGACTGGAAGATCTCCCTCGGTTGATGGTGCCAGTCTACAGCAGTCAGTGGATTCTAGTTCTCCTGGGTTTCTGCCTACTTTGTTAGTAGATACATTTTAGCTGAAGTTAGCCGGTAGCTCATAGCAGACGATGCTAACCCATTATACCGCGTATTCCAGCTGTAAACATCTTTGGCTTCTGAAATTAGCAATATTCCATACATATTATAAAATTAATGTCATGTTGAACAAACTTATTTTTGTTTTGGAGAAGACGTTGTACAGAAATTTGAGTTATTACTGTAGCTTGTCCACTTTGCACTTGGTATTTGTTACTGTCACATTAGTATTCTGGTTCATAAGAAACGCGGTGTTTCAAGTTTGGACTCATTGTTGTTCATGTATGTAAGTTACAATAACTCAGTCACATGAAAGAACATGTCCGTGGATCATTTCCAGTAAACAGCACCATTTAACAGACGCAGCTGAAAGGATTTAAGCTCACAGGAGAGGTGACATTTACTCTAACCAGTATGGTAGAATAAAAAATGTTTGCTGGAAAAGTGAGAATACTCCCTGCAGGTCAGGAATGAGTCACTGCGCCGACTGAAGGAGAGACGCCCCTCTGGGTTCTTGTTAACAAATTAGAGAGAAATGGAGCATGAGATTGATGGTCATACCTGCAAGAATGAATAACCAAGTCAAGTCAGGTTTGTTTGTATGGTGGCTTTCAGACAGAAAGGCAGTTTAAAGTTCTTTACTTCAAAGATGAGAGAAACTTCCCAATAAATACCATGTAATAAAACAGAAATGTAATCAGAAATGTTATTAACTGCACATAGCCAAGTTTGAAATCTATGTAGAGGAAATAATGGTAGGTCTGAATCACTGACATTTTCTACTTACCTTTCATCCAGATTTTAAATAGCCTTCAGACATGGATGTAATCAAACCTCTATTGTTTTATGTTTCTCATATCAGAGAACTGGAGTCGTATTATACTAAAACAATTAGAGTAATGAGTCATTAACACATTTTGATGATAGGTGGTTCACTGAAGTTGAATGTGCAGCAAAGATAAGAATGAAAGTTAGTCTATAAAAGTTTAAAATTAAATTATTACTGTAGTTTTATGCATTCATTGCTGCTTTTCTGACCTCCACACAACAGGAAGTACCAGAAGAAGACCTGTGAGATCTGGTGATTTGCAGGTGCAAAGTGGTTTGATGGCTTTAGTGACCTCTGCTACGGTGATCTCCATGAAGACTTTCGCCTCTGATGCAATGATTGGGTTTAAGACTTGACTGAAATACTCATGTCACTGGCTCAGAGTGACTCCAGCTCAGACCTGTGCTAAGTTTGACCTGGGATAACATGTTGTGGGCGGAAGACGGAGGTTTTTTTATTCTAATGCAGAAAAGGTCATTTTCAGAAAGTCAGTGGATCGAGATGCAAACAGGAAATGACAAGGAAATGTATGGATTAATTTATTCTGAGAGGCAACGATGAGTCAGACCGGAGAGAGGAAATGTCAGGTGGAAAAAATAACGAGAGAAGAAGTAAGGATAAAATTATTTGCTCTGTGATGGGAAATATTATCAAATTGTGGATTGAAATATAAAAAATGTGACATTTTTAGGGCTTCTAATGTAATTTAAAGAGAGCATTGCATTGAGCAAAAAATAGTTCACCTGTTTCTATTTTCATTTCTGAAAAGGTGACAACATTCAACCAATGAAAACCCAAATAAATGCAGTAATATTTTATTGATGCAAAGGATTTTGAAAGTAATAAAATACAATATCAGAGCACAGCTTGAATTACTGTCAGTACATGTCAACAGTTGCTCCTCTGTTGTCAAAATGTGATTGTTTAAAACAGGTGTTCACAATGCTAGCATGCACTCTGATTAACAGATCAGAAAACGGCACATTCATCACCATAAAAACCCTTTGAGTCATTTATTTAAACCTCACTGTGACTGAGGTCTGTCCTCTAAGCATTTTACTGGTACAGCTCACATTTGCTTCCAGTAAGGCCGGGGTCAGAGGTCAGGGAATGTTTCACCTCCAGCTGTCCGGGTTCCCTGGGTCGGATAATGAGTCCAGGAGATGAGACGGTCCTGGTCCCAAACCTCAACCTTCAGGGGGAGATGTGTTTCCACCTTCAAAAGAAAATAAAAATTAAAAACAGGAAGTTCTTTAAGTTGTAATGCTAATCTGTTAAAACTAATCTATAAAAAATTCACACAGCCCAGACAAAACTCTCAACAGGAGAGAAAAAGGACAAATTGATGCTGTTGTTCATCAGGTGATCCAAACTGATCTCAGACTGTGAGCTGTGCATCAACCCAGGATTCAGCAGCTCTGATTTGACCTCCGTTCAGACAGAGTCCCCAACATGGTGCGCTGGCGCTGACGTCGTCCACCAGGTCATGACCCGGTTCCAGAGGAGCAGCGTCGGTCCCGATCTGCAGCAGGAGGCTGAGAGGAGAAACCCTGAGTCCAAACAGGACGGCATGGCTGCAGTCTGGAGCTAAACGAGGAAGAGAACAAGATCAACCTGAAATGATTCAAGGGCAAAATCAAACTATCATGACATGGTTTAGACAGGAAATTCACCAGGAACCAGTGATCAGAACTAAATCAATTATAGATCAATACATTTGGTTTTAGACACTCGTCCCACCGTAAGGACAGGTTCTTATCTGTTGTAGCAGAAAAATCTTTCAGGAAATCAAATTTTGTTGTCAGCGAGGAACGTTCAGATGATTCAAATGCAGCAGTAAAAGTCGTATCTTCCAGTGATAATAACTTTTATTTTCCTGATTCCTCATGTAAAAACAGCTTCAGGTTGTTTCATATCCTCAGTAACTTACAGCTGCTGATCCTCTTCCAACAATCAAAACCAGATTCAGGAGCACAATTAATGTCTGAGCAAGACGAGCTGAGGACCCGTTTATAAAGGATCCAGAGACGAGGGACCAGCGTTTCCATGGAGACAAGGAGGGTAAAAAAAGAAAAATACTGAAAATGGATAAGAGTTTACCTGGAAAAGTGTTGTGCTAACTTGGTTAATAATTACAGCTGATCAGCCAATCTTAATATGAGTTACTAAATTCAGAAAGTTCAGAAATGAACTGAAAATAAAAGTGTTTTTTGTTGAATCCTGGTGCACAAAGTGATTTGTTTTGTTTCTATGGTTTATGCTGCTGGAGACAAAGACCAGCTGTTACTGTGCATGTATTTATAGAAATAATTAAACCAGACCTTCAACCTCCTTGGGAAAACTTATGATGACTTCCATCTTCCTAGAAATTACATAAAAGTGAAACCAAATGTATCCAGAGTCTGATAAAAATATTGTGTAATCTGTTTCCAGGTAATTTTTCTTTTTTCAGTGAAATGTGATGAGAATTAAAGGATAATAATAATTATTATTTTCAGTCTTAAAGAGAGATTAATGTCAAAATATTTTTATTTTCTTCTTCCAAGAATAAATTATTTCTGAACTTTTTACTGCTCTGACTTTAACAGATATTTAACACAAAGTTTAATCACTTCCTGTTTCTGCTCAGCTTTCTAAACTGTAAAATATCTGAAGTTGGTTTAAATTGAAAAGTTTCATGAACCGTTGATTTGGGTTTAACTAATACACACACAGGCAGACCTCTTTTCAAACTTAATGACTTTTCTAGTTGATAATTACCTTTTACTTTGAGTTTTTAAACTGATACATTCTTTTTTTCTTTGCATCTATTTATTGCTTGTCCAGCCTCCTTGTAATTGTCCTAGTTAAAACCCAAAGCAGAAAATCAGCTGTACATTTCAGCTAAAGAGCCAGAAACAGACAGACGGACGGACGGTGGGCTCTGGGAGTGAATCTGACGACCAGCAGAGCGCCTCCTGGCTCCGTGGCTGTGGGTTTGTTTTCCACTGAAGCTCCAGTTTGCTCTGGATGAACGGCTGAACTTTTCAACTCGTAGCTGGGGGAGTGAGGGATCCCCAGAGATAAAAAGGAGATGGGCGGAAAGGGTAGAAACAGAGGAATAATTTGAAAATCAAAGACGTGGAGAACGAAGGACGGAGATGGAAACGTTGAGGATGAAGGACCGGAGAATCTGGGGTCATTTTCAGGTCACGTCTTTCTCAGGAGGAAGTGCTGCAGAACCAGAACCGTCTGTCCAGAATGACTTCCTCACCAGCTCATAAGAATCCCTTTTTATTCAACATGTCTCCCAAATCTGCTCCTCTCTGACTCTTTAAAATGTTACGTAACTGTTTTGTGTGACAAAGGAAGCTGGAACTAAGTGAAAATAGATTTCCTTAACTTGTCAATGAACTGTTATGAATCAGATTCCCAGCCTGGATCTTCTGAACCAAACAAAACCCGTCTAAAAAAGTGCAGAATTGTAAAAGATCTAAAACAACAAGACATCGTTCTCTGACCTGAAGAAATTCAACAAGAAACAAATTCCCTGACACCCATCAGGCTGGAAGAGATGACAGAACATGAAAGATGATTTTAAGGTTGTGGGAGTCCAGAGAACCACAGTGGGAACATCTGCAGCCCCCACTGCCTCAGTAAAGGTCAGAGGTCATGAGCCAATATTAAGAAAGACAAACGGGGCAAATTGGGAAGTTCCCAGTAAAGAACCACTGCTGACGTTAAAAAGCAAACAAAATGAAACATCTTAAAGATCCTGAGACTTAAAGGAAAATATTCTGTCTGGTGAAACACGGTGGTGGCAGAGTGATGATCAGGGGCTGCAGCAGGATAAAGATCCAGATCACAGAACAAAAATGAACCTTTTGATGTTCATATTTTAAACTTTATTAAACCTGCAGGTTTGAAATCTGATCAGTGTGGCTAAAAAATGTGAAAAAGCAAAACAACGTCTCTCCACCATGACATGAGAGACTCACTGAAAGCTTTTTACATGGAGAACGGATGAACTTCATTCATCTGTTTGCCCTTTAAAAAACATTAATTGTGTTTATTAGTCCAGTCATTCAAACATCCGTCTGGCAGCCATGAAATTAGTTTTTATCACAAACAAACACCAACAGATTGTTGATCTGGTTTCCATTCCACCTTCATCCCTGCGGTTCCTCATCGCTTGTTTCTTCCTCCCTGAAGGTGTGAACTACCTGATCCAGAGTGACTCCTGAGTGATGGGTTCATGAAAACACGTTTCCTCAAACCCGCTCCTGAGCCGATAACACTCTGCTCATTTATTTATACAACAAAACTCTTGTTGTATAAATAAACAAGCTCAATAACCAACATGGACAAAAGTCAAAAGAGAAGCTGGGAGGAAACCTAACATGGAAAACAGAGATGCAGACAGGCCCATTCTGTCGAGGAAATCGATTCCAGCTCTGAAAATCCATTTCTGTTGGGAGAAGCTCCCTCTGACTGGCGACCTTTTTGGGGATCCTGAATGCAGAAATAATCGCAGCTCCTCTGGCAAGCGGCGGATCGATGGAGAGCGCGCTGACAGTCCGACTCCGGTTGAATGCGTCTGACGCGTTCTGACAACAGGCTGCTTTCCCAGAATGCATTTTACCTCCACAGTTTGAAAGTTTGAAACTCCTCCACGGCAGAAGTTGCAGAAGCTGCAGCTCTCTGCTGCACTTTAGTCTTCGCTCTCAGACTTTAATCAGCCAGGCGTTGTTTCATGATTCGGTTTGTGGCTCCAGGCGACTTTTTCAAACATTTTCCTAACATGACTGGAGACCAAAGCTTCAAAGTCAACAAGGAGCAACAATTTGTTGTGATCTGTGGCTTTCTGATTCTGCTTCTCTCCCACATCTTGTTTTTCTTTTCTTTTTTGAAGCAAATCAACTCTTTTGTTGACTCGGCTTCAGTAAAACTCAAGTAGGTCATGTAGTGAAGCTACAGAAAACTTGTTTTCAGTCAATCAGTGGTTGGTTTGGTTTCCCAGACTGGAGTTTGTTCTCCAGAGGAACCAGTTAATCATGTTAGCATAATCTCTCTCAGGTTCCCGCCGTGGATTTGATTTTCTCACTGCGAGATCCTGCAGAGTTTCCTGACTCACTTGTGAAAGCAGCTTGACTGTTGCTTTGCTGCGAATGTCTGCAGGATAATTGTAGGTGTCAAGTGGTTGTTGAAACAGTCGCAGCTGAAACTTTATTTTAAGAAAGTTATTCAGCAGGAATGAACTAAGTCATTAAAAAGACAATAATGTGGATCAAACCAGAGATTTATTCACCTCGTATCAAACTGTTTCTTACCTTAACGCAGGAATTTATCTGCGGTTTTTATTATTGAATTTTCAGGCTTTGAGGTTCACACAGATTTAGATCACTGTGCCTTTAAACAAATTAATAGAAGAGATGATTATGTTTGACCTTTTCAAGAGTCTGAAAGGTTAGAGGCCCAACTTTAGAGATATTTCAATGCAACACCTCAAACACTTTATTGTGTGAAACCAAAATTAATCAGCCAAGATATCAGGAAGGTAAATGTCAACCTAAAGTAGTCTGGGTTACATTTCCAGACGCCTGGAGGTTTCAGGCTCAGTTTTACAGAACTATAACCAGGATAAAAAGTCCAGCCATCAGACAGTAACTGAGAGATGAGCTGGAAAAAGAGTCACTTTCCCAGTGAAACCAGTTCTGACTGGAAGAAGCCTTTAATCTGAAACCAACAGGAAAAGACAGATTACAGTTTGCAAATTAAGGACAAAGACCTTAATGTTTGCAAACACGTCTGTCACCATCAGTGCTGTGAAGTACTGGGACGGCAGCATCAGGAGGGACTGGTGCACCGCGCAAACTGGGAGAGGGAACCAACATCTCAGGTCTAATAAATATGAAAAGGAAATTTACGTCAACATCTGAAAAATATGAAATGTTGCTAAAATAATTTGGCTCATAAGGATGAAACAAAAACTCAGGAGATGAGAGGATGTTGAGTTACCAAGGCGACGAGATTTTAATATTACAAAGATAAAAAGATTTTATTTAGATTTTATCATAAAGTCATAAAACTGACGTGTTTCTTTTTCTCATTAATCAACTAATCAACGTCTGCAGTAAAATATTTAACGGTTCCCAGTTGCTGCTCAGTGTGTGATCAACCTGCAGGGTTTCTCTGTTTCTGTTGTTCTTTATTGAATCTTACTGGAGAACAAAAATCCTCCCAACAACTGATTTAAGAATAAAAGAGGAATCTGGTGTTACAACGTCCTTCAGTGAAGCCATGATGTCTGTTTAACCAAATATAAACTGATGTTTTAATATCTTGTTCAACAGGATCATTTTATTCTGCATTTAGCAAATACAAGTATTTTCTCATACTGACTGACGTAAAATAAAACCTTTACCTATTTTTCAGAAAAAGAAAAACTTGTCCAGTGTAATTGACTCTCTTTTCTCTTTATCTTGAGATGTTTGCAATGATCTAAAACTGTGCGCTGTCAGCTCCTCGGCGGGTCTGGAGGATTAACTCAGACGGGAGATTTGTTCTGTTTACTGCAGAAGGCTCTTTGTGGATGGAAAGTAATTAAAATGGCAGCGCTTTCGGTGTGAAGGTGTGATTATTTGACTCAGAACCAACAAGAGGCTGTGGAGAACACCAGCCTCACGCTTCAACAACTTTGCTTTTCAGTGAGGACGTGTAGAAACAAGTAATGAGCAGATCATAGAGGGCAGTTTTCAGTTTTTCAGCTCTGAGTAGGAGCCAGGGATTATCGGAGGTGTGGGAGCAAATTGGCTCCTGGAGCGTGAAGACTGCGAGGTCGGCTAAAGTAACATCTCTTTTAGTGAAGCCACTAAGATGGAAAAATGAAAATGTTTTCATTTTGTGGAGTGTAAAAAGTGTCCTGGCTGTGAAAAACCAACACAGGAAAACTGAAGACGGATTTAACTGTTTGTAGAGCAGAGAGATGTTCTGCACTGAAAACCTGTTTCTGTTCAAAAACCTCTGAAATCTTAAAGAAAATCAAATCCAGTATGTTATGGTTTAGATAAAGTGTGCTAAACTCAATCAATCTTATTAAGCACTGGACTAGTTATCAGAAGAGTCAGAGGGGATATTTATGAATTAATGTTTGATAAACTCAACTTATTTGAATTTTGTGCAACAACCACCAAAATATTTAACTATATGTTACTCCTGAATGCTCATTCAGTTTGATAAATACATGCATTATATTCCAAAAGCTTTTTGTTGCCCATCCAAGTGATCAGACTCAGGTGTTCCTGCAGGTGAATAAAATGAATCCCTGAGACATGAAGGCTGTTTTCACAAACAGTGAAAGAAAGTTTCACCCTCAGGATCTCAGTGATTCCAGAGTTTAACTGTCCAACAAATCCAGTCTGGAAATGTCCTCAGACAAATGGAAATGTTTGGGAACGGCAGCGGGTCACCGGGTCGGCGGGTCGGCGGGTCGGCGGGTCACCGGGTCGGCGGGTCGGCGGGTCGGCGGGTCACCGGGTCGGCGGGTCGGCGGGTCGGTGGAGCCTGACGCTCAGGTTTCTTTCTGACTCCTCAGTTTTGGCCCGTTTGGTTCCACATCCCTCCATCACAACCAGCAACAGGCTGAAAATGACCCAGAGGTTCTGATCAGCTTCCCAGTCCAAAACGGGTAAATATCCCGTTCAGGTTCTGATTTGTGTCCAGACCAACCGACTCCTTTCAGTGTGGAGGAGCTGCAGCCCGTCGGTTCAGGGGGTTCTACTTCCAGTGGACCAGAACCAGAACCAGAACCAGGCTCTGATTACTGCAGATGATGTTCTCTCCCAAACTCCTGCAGCTCATCTAACAATCAGAACTCTGCTCCTCTTATCACCTCCTGGTTTCCCCTCCTGACCCAGAAAGTTTTCTGTCCAATAAACGTTTTCAGACTTTCAGTTCTTGTCAGGAATCGTTTCCTCCTGCAGGGTCTCAGTCAACCGTAACGTGACAGAAAGCACACGAGCTTCCTTCTGGTGTGTGGAAGATGCATCTACATCTATATACTTCAATCTTAAAATGAAACCCAGGGTGGCTTAAAGGAGTCTGAGTAAAAATAAATCTACCACCACTGATCACAGGTTCTGAGATTTGGATCAAATGATGACATGAGACAAAACCTGAAATCTGTCTTTGTTTTCATCCTTCATTCCTCATGAAGCGTCTTCAACACCGCTGACAACCCGGTGAAGACCCTGCATCCCTCCATCCCTCCATCCCTCCATCCCTCCATCCCTCCATCCCTCCATCCCTCCATCCTTCCATCCCTCCATCCCTCTGTCTGCTCTTTATTTTAAAATCTGGTTTTTGGCTGCAGAGCTGATGAATAAATCCTTTACAGCAGGCTGACTCACGATGAACAGAGAGCCTTTTTTATTCTGCTGTCCTGATCCAAACCGCCCACACCTCTGAACCGAGGCATTCTGCTCTCAGCCAGAACGCTGCTGAATCCCTCCAGTCATTGACCAGATCATTTCCATCAACCTGACGCAAATGGAGCAATGCCTTCATTCAACAGATCGGCTTTTACTGCCACACTAACACTTTGCAGGCGAAGTGGTGGAAACAGGAGAGGGAGACGGCGCTCACAGAGCTGCTGCAGGAAAACGCTGCGGGCTGGCTGCATCCTCCGAACAGCAGGGGGCGACGCGCTGAACCAACAACACCAGAGGTGACTGATTTAGAGACAAACAGGAACCAGAATTTTATCAGCTTACTTAGTGAAAGAATTGTTTTCCAGGGAGAAAAGCTCAAGTCTCAACTAAAGACGTGATTTATTGAGGGATTTGTTTAGTTTGACTCTATAATAAACCACAGAAACATTTTCTGGTGGATCCTAACCTTCTGTTTCCTGCAGCTGTTTTATATTTAAAGACAAACTTGTCTCTTCTCTCTCTCTTGTGGTTTTTACAGTGAAATAAAAACATCTCTTAACCTTTATCCAGAGGACTGTGAGACCTTTTAAACACGTCCAATGAATTTATCGGGGCTCTGCTTTATGAGCCATGATGTAACAGAGCTCAGGCCTCCGGGTCGAGGCGCAGAGTCAGAGCTTTCATCACACATCTTTCAGCCATAATTCAAACAATTATCCAGAGGAGCTGCTTGTGTTTTAATTGCAAACTGAAACTGAGCTTTTAAAACATCCTGAAAGCTGGAGAGAAACCTGAGTTTAACACACGAATCAGACAACTGGCCTGAAGTCAGAGCTGTTTTCTCTGAAAGTTAATTAACCAGCAATGTTTGAAAAACCCAAAAGGCACATTTATGTTTTTCTAAAGATGTTTTCTTCAGTGCCCCAAAAGGCCAGATAAAAGAAACACACGGCCTGCTTCTCATTCTGTGCCGCTCTGCTCTTAATAAAAACCCGATGGCCTGAAAGCAGCTTAGAAAAAGTTTCATTTTCTTGTCGGCACAATAAGAAAATACGTTTCCACTCACAGTGGATGAAGGATTCATTTGACAGGTAAGTACTTTTTGAATGACTACTGGGGATTTTCAACTTTAATACGGTTGAAAAGGCAAAAGGTGACATTAGATGTGCAAATCCAAGTTTCTTCTATCGACTCTGGATGCTTGGAAAAAATACAAATGTTTCTGTTGTTAAAGCTTTAGTGATTTTAAAGACAGAGGAACTGAGAACGACTAAAACTAAAATAAAAAACTAGAAAATCTCTATATTTCTGTTTTCTGATTGATTTCTCAGATTAATAAACAGAAATAATTGTAGAAATAAAACAACTTAATACAAAGAATACACCGAAGGTATTAAAATATGCAGCAGAGTAGATTTATAAGAATGTATGTTTTGTTTTTCGTTTCACTCTATAAAAAACCATAGAAACATTTTCTCTTTCTTTCAGGTCAAAGGTCGTTTCCTGCAGAGTGTGTATTTTAAAATACAGATATTTTTTCAATATTTTTGGGTTGATATGGAGCTGGTGGTAACCACTGATCAATGAAGGTCTTAAATACAGAAGAAGAGTAGCAAAGGGAGCAGAAGAGCTAATCATAGGTGAGTGGATGCAGCTGTTGAAGAGAGCAGCCAGAGGCGAACTGAGCCGGCAGTCAGAAGGAAGATAAACAGATTAATGATCAAAACAGAAATAAAATCACAGTATTGATCAAAAGATTAATGTTATGGAAGAGATTTTACACTTTTAGCTCAGAGACCAGCTGCTCAGTATTCATGGATAACACCTACATGTCCTCTGATTGGTTCTTCTCTACGGCGATGTCTTCTGATTGGTTCTCACCAGTGATGTCAGTAACGCCTTAATTTGTAACGCGTTACTGACGTCGGACCACTTTTTTTCAGTAACGAGTAATCTAACGCGTTGCTATTTCAAATCGAGTAGTCAGACTACAGTTACTTATCAAAATCATTGTGCGTTACTATCTTCTTTTGTAATTTAATCGTATTTCCTCTACTCGTCTTGTCGAGTGACCGACGTCTCTATGCGACAGAAATGTTAAAAATGGAGGGAGATGCGCATTTTGTTGGTGGAAAAACTGGAACTATTTTCAGTTTCTGCCGCCAAGTCCGATTATTATAAACGGCTTTGGGCTTCATTTTTTTTAAAGTCGCTTGCAGATTTAATGAGCGGCGGGTTGCGCTTTTTGGGCTCGTTTTTGAACGTGAAGTTGCTCATTTGGGTTTGAAATAAGCAGAGACTCATAATAAATCCCAGAATTTGTCCGTCATTAAGGTAGTTTTACTCAGTCTCTCCTTGTCCATCATTTCCAGGATGATCCGTCCCGCTGTGTCTTTGTTAATGTCAAGTTAATATATTACCTCTGAATGACGTCGAGCTTCACGTTGTGCTCCAGAAAACTGCAAACATCGAGACCAATATGAACAATAAACGTGAAAACAACCACGAATAAACGTGTCCGTAGTTGGCAATAGTTATAATGGCAACTTAACGCCACTATAATTATTAATATTAAGATACATGTCACAAATCTGTGCAGCCATCTGAGCTGTGGAGCTGCAGGAGGAACTCTGTGCGCAGTGACACCAAATGCAGGGCCGTAACGCAGAATCTGGAGTCTGGGGGTTTGGGGGGGCTTTAAAATCCTTCTTAGAGTTTTCCACACAACAGTGGACCACACAAATTATTCACGTTTTTTATTTTTTTTGTACAATCTCCTCTTCAGATCAACCTTATCAGTGGAGACACATTGTTGATGTTACCATTATAAAATAACTTACAATTAAGAATTGGCAAAGCTCAATGTGATTTTCACAAGAGGCGGAGCGTTGTTGTTAGCAGCTGCTGAAAGTAACTAAAAAGTTACTTTTAATGTAACTTAGTTACTTTCCAAATGAAGTAGTCAGTAATATAACTAAGTTACTTTTTCAAGGAGTAATCAGTAGTCCGATTAAAGTTACTTTTTCAAAGTAAGTATGCCATCACTGATTCTCACCCACGGCGATGTCCCCTGATTGGTTCTCCTCTAAAAGTATCAGATCAGGTATTTACTCTGGTGGTAGTGATGATAAACCACATGTCTTGTTTCTAAATTAAAGAACTGAAACACTTCTGGTGTGAATGTAAACCGTTTCTCTGGTGCTGATCATTATTATTCATAGTTTAAGCTGAACTCTCTTTTGTTGCTCTATTTGTCCCAAAGGTATTTTATTAATAAAACATGAGCTGCTGCTTTCATTTATTTATTTCTGCTGATTGTTTTTCCCCCTCTCTCTCATTAGTAATGCAGCAGCTCGGCTCACCTCTGATTGGCTGGAGGGGCTTCATCCCCAGGGTCCACTGGGATCCAACCTGCTTTGTGTTTCAGTGTTTGTGCATCTTGGCTGGGATGTAAAGGGCTGTGCGTTAAAATGCAAATATGCCCTACAGACAGGAAACAAATCTCAGCAGCTCAATCTAAACTCATGAAAACAAACAGCAGAGCAGAGCGAGAGGCTTTAGGAGAACCAAACAGGGAATGGACTCCACTCCATCATTTCCTCAGAAATTCACCAGCATTGTTGTATTCGTTTCAACAAAAACCTCCCAACGGAGCAAAAATAACAAGAACCAGATGATAACAATAATACTGCTATGATGACTGAATATTTGGAGGAAGTTTTATTGTCTGATAAAACACAGAGAAGCTCTGAACGAGTCCCTCTGAGGATTAACGCTCTCCACTCTGCTAACAATGCCAAGAAATTTAAAAAAACCAACTCAGTTTGATCAGACATCTGGAAACATCTGGAAATGACAAGAATGCTTTGAAATATTCTGGAAAACATCTGGAATATTCTGAAATATTCAGGCAAACCTGGAAGTTAACGGTTTAAAGGTCTGCATGAAAACAAAGATAGAAAACTGTTTTCAGACTTTATTTCCCATCACAGCAGATGAATCTCAGTTCGGCCTCTTCTGCTCTGAATCTCAGATTCTCATCTCACAAACACATGGTCGACCACTCATCCATCCATATGTTGCCTCATCCCTTCATCTCCAGTAAACAGAGACCTTTGAACTCCTGCAGTTAAGGTGGAGATCCACCAGATCCAGGAGGAGGAAGAGGATAAAGAAGACGAGTTTCAACTACTTACGGAGAAGGAGAGGTGTTCAGTCTGGCAGCTTTTTGAAACCTAAAGTAAAAACTCGTCTGAGCAGCTGACTGATGTTTCCCCCTGAAAAGCACCGACAGTTTCTGGTACCTCGACATAAATCACTACTTCCTGGCATGAACACCTGAAATGTTGCCCAGATCTTGAAAGAAAAAGCTGCTGAGACACAAACATGTTATAAAAGAATGTATTCATTATAATCCACAGGTAAAAATATCAAACACCAAAGTGTTAAAAAGTGTGGGTTGAAGGAACATGTTTCCTTATGAGTCAACGATTAAAGTGTGCCAGTTTTCAAGTAGGAAGACCTCAGGTTTTGGATGTGTGTGAAGGAAAGCAGTCTTTATCTCCTCTCCTGATTCCTGCCAGAGTGTGTCCGACGCCTGAGAGGCTGCAGGAGGCGAGATGAGGCTGATTGCAGCTTTCAGTATCTTCAGTAAAGTGCCGCAAGTCACACAGATTACAATCATCAACACAATGATCTCTGAATGACTGGTTCAGGTTGTGTAATCAAAGTTTCCCCAAGGAGGAGGCCAATCAAATGCAAATAACTAATTACAACATGATCCGACAGCCTTAACGCTCTGCACACTTCTTCCCACTGAAAGGCTGCAGTTCCCAGGGGCTTTAAGGTGTTAGCTTCATGCTAGCCTCTGATGGAGGCTCACATGTAAGGACCAATCCAAGATGGAAGCTGCTGTGGTTCAACGAGGCTTCCTGACCAGACAGTCAGAGTCAGGACAGACTGGACACCATTCAGACCTCCGATCATGTCAGGCTGCAGTTCTCACTGATCGAAGGCTTTCAAAACCTTGCAGATAATTTTACGTCTTACAGAGCAACACAAGGTGTCCATCCAGGTTTTTTCTTTATTTTAATAGTAAATGGGACAACAGAGAAGCTGGGAGACGCCTGATGCCTGGAAGAGGCCGTCTAATAAAGGAAGAGCAAGTCATGAAGCATAAATGGATACAAATTTAGAAAATGGTTTCTTATTTTTATATCTGGCAAAACATTTTTAATGTTTAAAATCAACAACAATCTGACTGCTTTACTTATTTCATTAATCATTATTGTGAGTTTGGTTTACATTTGAAAATAGTTTTTGGAAACATATTTAAAGAGAAAAATACTAAAAATATGTGTGGCCCCTGCAGTTTTTCATCTTGACATTTTTGTGTTACGACACGTCCAGCTCAGGACGCCAAACGTTTCATGATTTTTGAATTACATGAGAGTTTAAGCTTTACTCTAACGGAAATGAAAAACATTTCCCTGAACCTTTCATTTCAAAACTTTACCTTTAACCAGGTGTGCTGGTTCCAGCCTGGAATCTATTATGTCAAACTCAAGGCCCAGAGGCCAAATCTGGTACGCCATAATGTTTTTATGTGGCCCTCTAAGTTGTAGCAGGACATCTAAATAAAACCTTCACACTGAACCAGTTTTTGTGTGTAAACTGCAAAATTACATCAATGTGAGAAGATGTTCAATGAGTTAACTTTAAAAAATACTTCCTGAACAAATCGCTACGTATTCATATTTTATCAGTTTGTTAGTGGGTTCATATTCAGCCGGGCCTGGAGGACATTCATGATCTTGATTTGGCCCAAAATGTAAATTTGACGTTCCTGCTTCAGCAATGCTAACAGCTGATCAAAGCAGCTCTGGGTCATCCATCCAGACTGGAAGTTAGCAGTTAAAATCTTTACAGATTTTCATCAGTCACTCTGGTATCTCGTTAGCGGATTCCCAGTTTGTTCATCACTAGCGTTCAGTTGTTGCTGGAAGTGGTCAGACTCTTAATTAGACATCAGACAATGCTAAGTTATCTCCAAGGCTCCCCACGGAGCCGCTGAACTGACTGGGTCTGTGCCGCCCCGTGCTCACCGTCTGTGTGTGAGTTCAGGCATGATTATGTGCGCAGAACCAAATTATTAATGCTCCCTTGGCCAGCCGTGCGTCACATTGACTGACAAGTTTCCCACGAAGCTGCGCCAGAGGGAACGGGCGTGAGGCCTCAAATCTGACAGACTCACAGCAGCAGAAAAGCCGTCGCCAGCGGTAACAGACAGGACTGATTGTAGGAAAGTGCTACTGAGGGAAAGTGAGTCTAATAGCAGCAGGAGAAGAAGAAGAAGCTGTGGAAGTCGTTGACTGGAGGCAGAGCTGCTGCAAATCGTCAATAAGACGTCAAAGTCAATGGTTTTGACATGGATTGTTGGCTGGAAACAGAAAAATATTTTGCTGCTAACTTGGATATTCTGACTTCACAGGTAAACGAAACAGGAAGTTCCAGTTATTCAGATTTCTTTGCTGCTCAAAAGAAATCAGCAGAAAACCGAGAATCCCTTCACTTCTCTCAGGTTTCCTCTTCATCGCCCAGCAGAGTGACGGATGGATCCTGAGGCTGAAATATGGAAATGACCCGGCTGCAGCCCAGGGGGCCTGGCAGTCAGAGATTTATTGGAGCATCAGCACTTTGAGCTAAATTGGTGTTTTATCTGATGGCTCCAGCAGCCACTGCTTCTACGTGACAAGATGGGCTGACCCAAATGTTTATGCACCATTTAGTCAATCAATTTTCTGAAACACTGGAGTCCCATCATCTGTACTGAGGAGGCAGGACTGTCTGATTATACTGTCCTGTTATTTAGCTTCAGAAGATATTCAAGCTTTTACTGCCTGATTTTTCTAAACATGTTTTTTTTTCCCCAGGAGATTAAAAATAGAAATAATTTGTTACTTAAAAGCCTTTGAAAACATTTGGTAGATTTATATATTAAATGGATATGGAAGTTCTATACATTTGCACAACAAAAATCTTGAAAAATACAAATTTTTACTGCATTTTTAGTGTTTTACTGCTCAGTTTGTCATGATAATGACAGGAGTGAGGCTGGCATTAAAGAAGGTTTTAGTTTAGTCTAGTCACCATAAATCCAACCACATGTCATGATTAAAGAGAATCCAAAGCAGGAGGTTTAATGAAAAAGTAAAGAAATGACTTACAGCAAAGATCAACAGGAGACATGAGATCTGGAGACCAGGAGAAAGAAACAGAAGAAACCAGTGAAGAGCAACGAGGACAAACAGGATTAAATACTGGAAATGATCAGGGAACCGAAGAGGCTAATCAGGAGGAAGTGGAAGCAGCTGAGGGAGAACCAGGCAGAGGAAGATCCCAAATCTGAATCTGGAACATCTAAGGAATCTTAAAATACATGAAAATAATAATAAACAGAGTAGAAAACAAACAGAGGACTGAAACATCAAAGAAAAGACTCTAAAGTTTAATTATTTCTCACTCAGGCCTGAAACCATAAATATGTTTATGAGGCTATTTGGACACATTTCCCTCCAGAGGGAGTTTAATATCATCTTCTTTATAAAAAAAACTCTCCTTTTAATTAAGGAGGACATGTTAAGAAGTGACAGAGTGGCAGAGATAAAATATATAATGTAAAATCTACTGAGTATTTGATGCCTTTATGGGAGATAAAAACACTTTGATGCTGCTACATCCTGCAGTGGTTGTTTTGTTTAAAATGTTGGTTTATTTTTGTTCTCTCTAAATGTAATGATCAGATCAAACTGCTCTTCTGCTGTCAGATTAAACTTTCTCCTGCCACCTGCTTCTCAGAGGTAATGATTATTGCAGTTGATTGATAAATCTTCTGCAGCTCCTCTCTCTCCATCACAGGATTGATTCTGACCTTTTATTCTTGTTTTGAAGAACCAAAACCCAGCAGTTCAAACGCATCAAAAACATGATGTCCTGCATGTTTTATGGTTTTCAGTTAAATTGATTGGATGTTTTGTTTGAATCCACATCATTTTAAACTTTAATGACTCCAGAACAATGAAGTCTAGAAAAATACAAGTTTTCCAGACTTCACCTTTATTTAGATCAGAAAAGAATCTGTTGATATCTGACATTTATTTTGCTCCAACCATGGAAAAGGTTGAAGTTTTGTTTTAGCTTAGCATTTAGCTCCATCTTCCAGGATATTCTCACCATCATGGTACTTCCTGTGTGACGTTTTCCACCATCTGCCTTTGGACCAAAGACTTTCCTACAAACTCTCCAGTCTCCACTTTTCCTCTCCCATATTCACTCAACTACGGTGTCCCACAGGGCTGTGTGCTCAGTCCTCTGCTTCACTCATCCCAGCCAACCACAGCAACACATTTAATTAATTAGATAACGAACCACATCGACTGGGCCGCTAGAGGCTGATCAGATACAACCTGATGTCTGATGAAAGATCCTGACCAAAACCCAAGAAGTAACTTTGATTTCAGGTAGAAAATGAATGAAGAGTTTGTTAAAGGAACAAAGAAAGCTGAAAACATTCGTTCATGTCTGGTTATTTCTGCAGAGCCACAACTATTTATTGCAAAGATATTATTCTTGTTCCTTTGGCCAAACTGGATGAATTCTTGTCCATTATTTGTTTTAAGATATTAAGCAGGTTAGAGCTGTAAAAGTTGCTACAAACATCCTGATAATTAATGTTTTTCCTGCCTAAATGAAGGGCTGTCTGTGACAGAAGCAGTAAAACACTGATGGCGGAGCAGCAGGAGCAGGTTGCATAAAGATGAGGCCTGATAAACAGTCAGTGTTGATGGATGAAGCCGTCACAGGAGGAGTTCGTCCCACTTTAACAGAGCAATTAATGCTTCCCCACAGAGAGAAGAGGAGATCGCAGCAGTGATGGGCCGCCTCGCCGTGGGAGTCCCTGCAGGCTGGTAAACAGCAGCGGAGCGGCATCTCTGTTTGTGCTGGATGAGAGCCGAGCAGCACAAACAGGTGTTTCATTCTTCACCTTCAGCCTCTCAGCCCGTTTCCTTCAGTTTGGGTCTGAATCCCTGGATCTGGAGCTTTTTCAGAGATTGACACAGGATTTGGATTTGGCTGTGGTCACTGTTTGCTCTTGCATGCCTGGCTGTGGCTGCTGAGTTATTCATCGAGTCTTTGGTGTTTCGGTGGAGGTGAAGCCGATTACACAGCCGGGTTTTAAAAAAGGAGAAACGCTGCAGCAGGTTTCTGGACGGTTTGGACTTGGAGGATGTTTCTGCCAAGCAGGAGCTCCATGATTGCTCCCACAGTGACATTTGTTGTCACAGCAACAAATTAAATGCTAAGCTTCAGCTCAGGGAGAACGCATTTACAACTCATGAGTTAATTACATTCTGACACACACAGTTGTTCTTCTGGAACAACTTAAAACATGTGAATTCATCTTAAGATCACATTTCAGTGTGTTTCTGTCTTAGTTTCGACCTTGTCTGTAAGGATTTTTGGTTCTTTTTTCCACCCATTGCTGGTGGATCTCAAGTTGAGTTTCCTTTTTAGTTCAGATTGGGAGTTTGATTGTCCAGGGAGGATTGTGTAGATTTTGTGGTAAAACAACGTCTTATTTATGTGGCAGATAATTAGTGAAGGAAATTGTTGGGTTTATGGGTGGAATGTGAAACCCTGGTGGGTTTGGGTTAGGGTTTGGGTTTGGGTTTGGGGGTTAAGGTTTGGGTTTGTCTAGGTTGGGATTCTTTCCAACGATGTGTTTCTGTTGCTTTCATCAGCCTTCCTGTCTGAACTGAACTTGTTCCTCCAAAATTCCCTTGTTGATCCAGATGTTCTTCATGACTTACTGCTGTAAATGTTGGTCTGTGTTGGAGCAAAGAACCTCAGAGAGTTCCTGGATTTTCAACCAACATCCCTAAAGAGTTCATGGCTTCCTCCCTCGGAGTCAGGAGTGACTTTCTGCTTTAAGCCTGGTGAGCATCAAGCTGTGAGGATGTTTCTTTCCCCAGCAGAACCAGGGAATCTGCTTGGAAGTTTGTCTGGAGTAGAATGGTCTAGTCAAAGTCTAGACCGAAGTCTTGCATGTGAAAATTAACCACATCTCTTTATTCAAACTGATTGAGGTTGAGATGAGCTGCGAAGTACAGCCAAATGTTTCAGTATCTGTTTCTAATGTGATACGATGAAAATGAGATTTACCAAAACATTTTAAGTTTTTATTTACTTATTTTTGTCTAAATCTTCAAGCCAAGTTAGACACTTCAGATGACGACAGGAGAGCCTGAAGTTGGAGGAGGACAGATGGAAGTTGAATGGATTATAAAAAAATTATTTTTCCAGTTTAAAATGGCAGAAAGAAAATAAAAGATTTGGAGTTTTAATTGCGGGAAAAGGTGTGAAGTTTGGACTCAGCTGCTCTGTAAGACTTAAAAGTGATGCATCATTGTGGTTTTACTGTACAGTTTTGCTCCACATTGTGTCGGTAGATTGCATAAAATCAACAGAAAATTGGTCTATGCATGTATCTGTCTGTCTGTCCAGTTTCAAACTCAAACGTGGTTTCATCCTCCACAGATGGTTTAATAACATCTCCTGTTTGTTTCCAGCCGTTTAAAAACATCCAAGTCAAAGTTTTCCCTTCGTTCCTCCAGATTGATTGAGCTGTTTCTTCTCCGGCCTCCATTTCTTCACCAGCTTCTGCTTAAACAAGGACCCTTGAAAATGAGCTCAGCGTTATCATATTCTGAACCTTAACACCAGCAGAGCTAACGCTGCGGCTTATAATTGACTCCCACCTGCTTCAGTCATTATAGTAGAGAATGAAATTGGATTTTGGTGTTTGGTCATGCAGGTCTCTGTTCCTCCATTAACCCCGTCAGCTGAAAACAACCCGGCGTGTTTGGACTGAAATAAGACGTCTGTTTCTCTTCTTCCACCTCCAGCAGGTTTTAATCGATGCCTCACTGCTGCTGCTTCACACCTGTTGAGTTCAGCGCCGTCTGTCTGTTTAGTTCTCCAACACCCGGACAGACTGAGGGTGAAGCGATAATGGAAACGTTTGGAGAGGGAGAGTCCAAGGAACATTTCCATGTGGATAAAGGAGACTTAAAGGTTTATTGTTAGCTCCAGTGTGAGAGCAGTGAATATATAACAGGATGAGTCACCAGACAAACAGCAATCACTGCAGAATGTAAAGTCCTCAAACAAACCAAACTGGTGATCAGGAAACCGCCTGATCGGTTATTTTCAGAGGATCGCTGTTCACCCACGTGGTTTCATTCCACCGGTACATTTAGACAGAACTAAATCGTTTCCAGGAAATGCAGAGGGTCTTTTCTCAATGTAAAATGTAATTTTAATACAGCAGAGTATGAACTTCAATTCTGTCCAATCACAGCAAATATCATGTGTTACAGTCACTGGGTGTTCACCAGTGTTCCCACTTAGATCAACAGGCTCTTAATGGGGACAAAAACACAGAGTTAGATTAAACCAGATTATACCAGATGAAACCAGTTGAAACCAGTTGGAACCAGTTGAAACCAGTTGAAACCAGTTGGAACCAGATGAAACCAGATGAAACCAGATGGAATCAGTTGGAACCAGATGGAACCAGTTGGAACCAGATTAAACCAGTTGGAACCAGTTGGAACCAGATGAAACCAGTTGGAACCAGATGAAACCAGATTAAACCAGTTGAAACCAGTTGGAACCAGATGAAACCAGATTAAACCAGTTGGAACCAGTTGGAACCAGATGAAACCAGTTGGAACCAGATGAAACCAGATTAAACCAGTTGGAACCAGTTGGAACCAGATGAAACCAGTTGGAACCAGATGAAACCAGATTAAACCAGTTGGAACCAGTTGGAACCAGATGAAACCAGTTGGAACCAGATGAAACCAGATTAAACCAGTTGGAACCAGATGAAACCAGTTGGAACCAGATAAAACCACTTGGAACCAGTTGGAACCAGATGAAACCAGATTAAACCAGTTGGAACCAGTTGGAACCAGATGAAACCAGTTGGAACCAGATGAAACCAGATTAAACCAGTTGGAACCAGATGAAACCAGTTGGAACCAGATAAAACCAGTTGGAACCAGTTGGAACCAGATGAAACCAGATGAAACCAGTTGGAACCAGTTGGAACCAGTTGGAACCAGATGAAACTTGTTTTAAGTGAATAATTCCTTACTATTCATTTAAAAAGTATTTATTTCACTGGCAGATTAATGAATTTACAACAAGAGAGAAACAATAATCTGCCCGTGGAACCAAAACGTTTATAAAATCAATATTAGTGAAGTATTGACTGAAAACTGAATGTTTCTGAAAAGTTACTTAATTAGTTTTGTCTCATTTGAAGTGCAGTAAAATATTTACATTAGAAACTAAACCAAAGAAACTTGGTAGGATTTTGTGTTTTTGCTGTTTGGATAATTAGGATTGACAAATGATTTTCATTTAATAATTTAACAATAACAGATTTATTATTATTATTTTTAGTATTAAAACTAAATATTATGATACATTTAAACCATGTGTCAAACTGAAGGCTCTGGGGCCAAATCTGACCCGCCGTAACTTTTTATGAGGCCGTCTAAAGTTTATCAGAACACCTTCAAAATGTAAATGACATCACGGGTTGTGTGTGTTTTGCTGCAGGAGGGACTGGTGCACTTCACAAAATCAATGGCATCATCAGGATTCCCATTAGCATGAAGACAATAAAGTCTGCTTCTGAATCCCAAGAACAAAACATAAATATTCAACAAAACACATTTCTACTGGCATTTAGCAAATACAAATGAATTTGATCATCACAGACAAAAACAGGAGACATTTTATCTGATTTAATGAACATCTGCAGCTTTTATTCTCACTCCTCCACTCAACAGCTCAGAGTTAAAATGAATCCTGTGAGTTCATGAACCAGATTTAAGACACCAATTATAAATGTTAGTGTGTGAAAGTGTAGAGAACCAGACCCGTTAACGCCCCGGTGCTAAACGATGAGAATGTACTGAAACCAGCCGGTTCTGCTGGGTTTAAAATGTAAACAGGCTCTGGGATCTGCCTTCATCACGACGTGGGAAACAAACTGAACTGGATCTCAGGTTCTGTTTGCATGAAAGGTTCTGCAGAGAGTTTGTTCTCCAAGCCTGAGGACGTATCCGTCCTAATTAAGATCTGCTGAGATCAGAAAAACAACCGGAAACCAAATCTCTCTCACACACTCAGTGAGGTTTGGGCTTTTTACGTTTTCACAGCTGCAAAAGATTGAAACTTAATGTTGAGTCCATTTTTCTTATTCTAGTTGACATCAACTCTCACACCAAAGAGCAACTCACACAAGCTGACATGAAGGTTAGGAACCAGGAGAAAAGACGAGGAGACATGCTAACTGCTAACTGCTAACTCAACCAGGATCTTCTATTGCTAGAAAAAAAAAACATTTAAAAATGATCCTTCAGAGTGATCACCATGAAGAAAAAACTGAAAATACACTCAGTTTGATTCACCTCTGAACCACAATCCAGACCGATTCTGTACATTTTGGTTTCTGAACTCTAAGAATGCTAAAAAAAAAAACCATTAACTTCTATTATTAATTATTTATTATTATTATTAACTATTATTATTATTACTGTGGTAAAATGAGAATATCAGGAATGTTAAATATCTTCTCTCTCCTGGTGTCCAAATTAAACTCTTCTGACTCATTTCTCCAGAAATCCTGGTTCATTTGTCATTTACTGATAAAATAAATATTTCTGTTGTATTCTACTGTCTTTCTTAATGTTAAACTCTTTAATGTATTCCTTCTTGTTCATTTGGTTATTTTACTTTTCCATTATTATTCAGTTATTTATTCTGTAGATCAATACCTGTTTTTTTCTTTCTAACGTTTGTTTTTGTGAATAAAACATTTATGCTTCATGTTTTTCTCGAAGGACAAAAGTTTTGCTTTGAGGAAAATATCAGAAACTAAACCAGCAGGTTGTCACAACAGATGCATTCGAACTTTTTCAGGTGTACATATTTACACGGAGAGCATTAAAAGAAGCAGTGCATTGTGGGTATTCATCCTTAAACTTCCAAGTCATTCAAAAAAGTGTCCTTTAGATGAATTTTAATTAAATATTTTCCACCCCGATGAATGATTTTTATCCATTTTTTATGATTAATGACCAGAATTATTCAGGCCACATGCAGCTGCACTTCATCAAAGTCAGTCCAGTTTTCTGTTTTTGATTTCCATGAATGACTTTCAGCTTCTGACAGAAAGTGAGGAGAAAAGTGGAAGGATTTGTGTCCCTCTGTGAAGGTTGAGTTATTACAGAGTGAAGACTTTAATAATGGCTTAAGAAGGCCAAGAACTAAAAAAACGGAGAATATTTTAAGGTTTTTATTCCTAAAGAAAGAAACATTAATGGTTCTTAATGGTTGGACACCAAGCTTCCTGTCTTGATGGTTAGTTTGAACTCCAGTTCTTAGATGTGACCCTTAATGATGCTGTTTTAAACCTCTAACTGTAAAACTAGATAGTGACAAAACAAGCAACAATTTTAATTCAAATCACTTTTTTCTGCTAAATTACTGAATAAATGAACATCTGAGCTCAATGACAAAGATGTTGTTTATTATTTAGGTCCTTCAACCATCAGATTGGTGCAGTTAGTCGACCCATTAGAAATGCTGACTGAGACGCTCACATTAGCGTTAGCTGCAACATGATTAGCATTAAGATGCTAACTCATTTTAGCATAACTTGAACACAATAATAACGTTTCGAAGCGTCCAATCAGATTGAAGCAGAAATTAACCCTCAGTGTGCCGAGAAAAGCAGCTTTGTCATCCATTATGGAAGTTACACGTGCGTCAGATTTACCGTCGTACCAGAAACATGTAAATACAAAGGTTCCCTCTGGAGTTTTTTTAATGTATGAAAAATGCATTTAATTGCATTTCAATTTTTAGTACTTTAAAATCTTTCTAAGGTCAAAATTAATATTAAAAATTCCAGTCCTGCTGATAAAAATCATCAATTTTTGTTACTATTTTCAGAAAGCGATACTCGTTTGTTAATATTTCAAGACGTTGTTTCTTTTAATGATTATGGCTCACGGATGAGGTAACGAAGTGTTTTAGAAAAATTAAAATCTTCCATAAGATCAATAAAAACAGCGTATTGTAATCAGATCCAGCATCCAACGACTCCGAATCTTCAGGTTGGTGGACTCTTTGGTAAAATATCTGCTTTTTTAAAATTTTCTTTTTGATTTTTCTGTCTTGGAAGATGTGATATAAATCAAGCTTTGGTTACAATAACTCCAGAAAAAGTGAATAAAACCGGGTAAGAAAGAGCCAGGAGACGATGGTGTGCTTGACAATAGTACATCTGTTGTTGGACAACAGGTTGTGCTTGATTACAGTCGCTCACACAGTTCATAGTTACACACAACTTTACAATAATGAACTCTACAACATTACAGCCATGTTACAAAGCGGTTTACATTCACATCTGGTAGAAGGTCAAGCAGCATCTGTGGTCATCCTGCCACAAACCTCAGAATATTTCACATCTGCAGAGACAAGATGAAACGTTTCACTTTAAAAACGAGCAAAAACAGGAGTAAAAAAGAAATTATAAAAGTTTGACTTCCAGTCCTTCACACTGATCCAAAAGAAGGTTCATAAGTCTTTTTATGAACAACAAAAAGGAGAGAATATTTATAATAGCAACATGAAATAAAACTACAATAATTAAATGTACTGCTTTATTTACGGTGGCCCAGAAGGGTCAACAAAATACAAAAGCCACAATGAAAAAACAACAGCCAAAAGTCACGATCAAGTAGATGTAACTTTTGTTTTCGCATCACTTCTGTTGCAGCTCTTGGGTTTTCTTGACCCTTCTGAGCCACCGTAAAGGTTTTTATACAAAAAGCATAAAAGAAAGAAGAGAAACGTGGTTAACATGTTAGAATGGAGCCAACAAATAATCTGCACCAGGTCAGTTTTACAGTTTTAAAAGGATTTTTATTTTAACTCCAGTAAATTAAAAATGTAAACATAAATAAAGAAGATTCTGAGAAAATCTGAGAAAACAGATTTCAGGATGTAAACCTTTTATCAGTCTCTAATTAATAAAGTTTACAGATTTTATTTTTCACATTCAGTTAAAATTTTATTTCTGTTGAGTTTCAACACTAAATGGGTATTTATTGTATCTTTTACTATTATGGTAAAAGACTGTTATTTTCAATATTTTCTACAATATTTGTCTGATAATGTTATCAATAAATTTGAAAATATGTTAGATGCATTCATTTTGAGTTTTTTTGTTTAAAATTTTGTGTTTAAAATGTTTTATTTGAACTTGCCGTGTCATGCAGTCACAGCCATGCAGTCACTTAAAAAAAGACTAAAAATACATAATAAATAGTTTTTATCATAATCATGATCAATATCGTCAACTTCTAGTTGCTGTTTTCTTTAACTGTTGACATTTTGGAGACAAATGAAACAAAATATTCAAACATCATCATTTCTATAAACGGTTTTACTTTAGATCTTGGAAATATTATTTTTTGCAGTAATAAATCATCTCAACATTACAGAGTATAAATAAATGCTTTAGCAGTCTTTTGAAATTATTTTTGTTTATAATATTCATAGTAAATATTCATGTACTCACAGTTTCCTCCTGTTTTAGTGACATTGTGCTTTAAAGGATTCAATGAAAACAATATAATGTCTTAAAAAAGATAATGGTTCAACATCAAAGGCTCAAGGAACTAAAAATGAGCAAAACATTTAAAACTTTTTCTTTTATTAAATAATTTTTTTTAAAGTAAATTTTAAACCAAAGCACTTTGTGGTACAATATAATTATTTCAGCCAAGAAGACTCTTTAATTTCCATAAGAATAATTTGTAAAACACAAAGGAGTGAAAATGAAAAGATGAGTTCAGGAAAATCCGGCGATTCAGATTTATTATTTTTCTTCTGGTCACCTGAACTTTTCTTTTATTTCCCTCTTGTGTTTCTGAAACGCTGATTTCACTCCTTCATGTTTTAATTTTTTTATCCATTCATGATGAATGAAGCAATTAATGTTTCAACTCATAATTAAATCCATGGATGGAGCGAGAGCCGTTTAGAAATTAAAAGTCAGGCAGGGAGCCGTGGTTCTGTGTACAGCAATGATGAAGATTATTAAGGAAAACATCATCATCATCACCATCCTCATCATCACACAGCAGGTCCGATTCAAACCCGTTCAAATCCTCCTGATGTCTGAAGGTCACATTCGTTAATATTTAGATTTCACAATCACTTATCTTGATATTAAGTATTTTTATTTTATTTTTTGCAATAATTTATTTGGGCTTGTAGGTATTATGATGGTCGAGATCAAGAAAAATATTTTGACTTTTATTTTAATACTTTGTGCTGTTTCTAAAAATATAGATGTATGGGAAATTATTTACATATTTGTGTCATTATTTTCTGAAATAATTTATTTCACCTGATCTTGTGGGTGTAATTTCTGCCAACTTAGAAACTTTGGTGAAATATTTGGAACAAACACGTCAGGTTTGAAACAAAACAAATTTGATTTAACTGGTATTCATTCCCACTGGTTTACAGGGTGGAGGACGGGTAATGCTGCGGGCCTGGTTCTCTTTTAAAGGGACATTTTTGAATTTTTCAGTGCTAGAATGTGTCACTACATGGAAAAACACTGATCTATTTTAAGACGTCTTACACATCCTGATACTAATATATTTTTGGAATAAATAGAAAACTGATGACATTATTTTGAAATGTTACAAATCAGGAGTTTCTGATCGATACAAACCGGAAAAATCTCAATAAGCTGCAGAAAATGCATGAGGATAATATTGTCCAACCATCTGGATCTTTTAGGAAAAAAAATAAAAAATCAAGGAATGTTGTTCCTCTGCTTCACCTGAATGTGTTAACAACAGGATCAGAACAGGAAGTGGAACAAATAACAGGAATGATCCTGAAAGATCAAGAGAAGTTTTATTATTTCCTGTTGCTCTTCAAGCTGCCGGTGTCTCGGTAGCGTAAGGGTCCAATCAGCTCTGCACTAAAACACAAACATTTTCAAACCCTGGAAATAATCAAAAGCTCTCCAACATTCACGTTTCTTTAACAAGCCGGACCGAATCACAAATTTACAGCAGAAATGATCAGAACATTTTATCAAAAATGATGAAGTTGTGACTGGATCAGCCGGGTCGGCGTCAGTCTGGTTGAACATTCATGTGTTGGCAGAAAGCAGGGATCCTTTCAGCTCATTTTATTTTAAACACATTTTTCTTAAACCTTTTGTTTCTCCTCCTCCGTCTACAAAACAAAACCCTTCTCTCTCTCTCTCAACGTAATCCGTCTAAATTTGACCAGCTTCCACGTATCAAACGCAGAGGCTGCATGTTTTCTCAGCCTGACTGCAGCGGGACTTTAATAAGCCACTGGAGGTTAATGAATGCTTCACATGCAGAGTTCAGCCCAGCTCCCAGAATGCATCACCGAGCTGAACCGTTTCACTCATGAACTTCTCTGATGGAGATGAATTTGACTTGAACCGACGCCCCAGAGGACACCTCTTCCTCCTCCTCTTCCTCTTCCTCTTCCTCCTCTTCATCCTTTGGGAGCTCTCCATCATGTCGAGGTCACGTCTTCAAAGAGACGCCGCTTCAGTTGTTCCTCAACTCTGAGTCATTCATTCACTGGCTGTTCTTCTGTGACTCTCCCTCTGATCCTCCATCATTTCCATCTCCTCCTCTGTTTCCGGCTAATAAAATCTTTTGATCCTCGTTCTCTCCGGCTTGAGGAACTCCCTCCATCATCTCCGTCCGTTTTTCCTCCGTCTTCCAGTCGTCACACGTCGGTGGCGTTCAGGTGCGTGGAGACGGGGTCTTGCGTCTCCAGGACGATCATCTTCGCCCTGGCTGCGCCGGCTGCCCCTCCGCCGACGGGGTGGATGCTGTCCAACCGGCCGCCCCGCCCGCGGTCTTTGCGACACTTGAAGACGGCGAGGAAGGCGGCGCGGTAGTTCCGGTTCATCCAGCCGTACAGCAGCGGGTTGGCGAAGGTGGAGCACATGGCGATGACATGGAAGATGGTGTAGAGCAGGCGGTAGTCGCGCATGTCCAGCACGGAGCTGTCGATGTCGGTGGCCAGCTGGAAGGCGTGGATGGGCAGCCAGCAGACGGCGAACACCACCACCATGGTCACCAGCATCTTGGTGGTTTTGCGGCGGCGGCGGTGTCGCTCGGAGCTGGCGCTGCTGTTGACGCCGCTCTCCGCCGGGCTGACGTGGCCGCGCAGCTTGGACCAGATGCGGGCGTAGGCGAAGGAGATGATGGACAGCGGCAGGAAGTACTGCAGGATCAGCATGGAGATGCTGTAGAGCGTACCGTCCGTTCCTTTACCGGGCCACTTCTCCCGACAGAACTGTGAGGAAACAGAACCACACCATCAGTCCAGAAGGTTTCAGGAAAACACCAATCATCTGCAGGAAAGTCTGGAGAAGAAGACGCTTGATTTGAGATCATTTGGACGTTCTAGATTTTTAAAATCTTTGGTGAACTTTTGTATAGTTGTGGTAAAAACATGCTTACTTAAAAACATGACAGACGTTTTAAAGTTCCTTGTAAGGTTAACAGACTTGTGTCCCTGATGTTTGTCACTTTGTGTCAGGGAAAACCAGCAGAGACATTTTTGACAAATAACTGAGTATTAAAAGCATAAAAGATCTTCAAAAAGTGTTAAAAACTGTAGATGAAAACCAAAGACAGCAGGAATGTCCGTCTGTTCGGCAGGAGAACATACAGAAACAAAGGCTTGATAAAGACCATCAAAATGATTCTTACTCCTGATCCAGATGTTCTGTACGTCGGCTAAGATCGTTAAAAATTTCACTCTTTCATGAGGAAAGTGACACACATCAGCATCAGTTCCTTTTTTAAGAAAGATGAAAGAAAAACGTGAAAAAGTCAAGCTCTGCAGCATCCAGGTTGAAGAATTACACTAAGTGCAGAAATCCTCTGTAAAAGAGATAAAAGCGAGAATGAAGGAGGCAGCAGCTGGGAGAAGAGAAGAATCTGGGAGGAGAAAAGTCAGAAAAGGAGAGATGGAGGAAGAAAAGGAGCAGCAGGATCAAAGCACAGGATGGAGGGGAAATGTTTGCTGCTTAAGCATGTGTGTGTGTGTGTGTGTGTGTGTGTGGGTGTGTGTGTGTGTGTGTGAGAGGAATCACTGGCAGAGTTGGTTGGTAACTAGTTACATTTACTTCAGTAACTTTTTGGAAAAAATAAACTTTTAGAAGTATTTTTACTACACTGAACCTTTTTCTTTTACTTGACTCATTTTCTTAAGAAGTATTTCTTCTCTTACTTGAGTAAAATTTCTGAATTTTTTTATCCTCTGAATGAAGAACAAACATGTTTTAACCAAAAACATACACACACACACACACACACACATACACACACACACACACACACACACACAGCTGCAGTTTTTGTTCAAGTTTCTTAAGTTTTTTTATTCAAAGAAATTGATTTGGAAAATTTTTTTTTACTGATTCTTTGTTGTTGTTACTTACATGAACTATTGTCATTAATTTTCACTTATCTTTACATTCTGGTCTGTCTCATGATGTAATTTTAAATTTTAAATGATTTGATCACTTACTCAGTGCTTGAGTCATTTCTGGGACGGCTACTTTTTACTGTCCCTGAGTAAAAACCTTTTGCTCCTGAGCTGGTGGCTACCTGTAAGGTAAAGCTACCTGTAAGGTTAAGCTACCTGTAAGGTAAAGCTACCTGTAAGGTTAAGCTACCTGTAAGGTTAAGCTACCTGTAAGGTTAAGCTACCTGTAAGGTTAAGCTACCTGTAAGGTAAAGCTACCTGTAAGGTTAAGCTACCTGTAAGGTTAAGCTACCTGTAAAGTGTGGCCAGGGTCCAGCACAAACGAGCCGTACTCTCTGAAGATGGCCATGGGGCTGGCCAGGACGGCACTCAGCACCCAGGTCAGCGCTATCACCCCAAAGCACACATCCTTCCTCATCCTGGTCTCCAGGTGGTACACGATGCACCTGAAACACACACACACACACACATAGGGCTGAGTCCAGCTTGTTAAACACACACTGACTCTAACGATGGCCTCAGTTGATTAAGGGATGCTGGAGCAGGTAGGAATTTCATGAACAAGCAGCAGGAAAGCACTCCACCCTTGTAATGTTGCCACTTAACCTGGAGCCGTGCTGGGAGAGCAGCAACAAAAGCTGTATGGATTATTCAGGCTGATGTCTCTGTGGGAGCAGCTTGTTATTTATAATGCATCCCAGCGGTTTTATAATCCAGAGCACAGCCCAGGAACTTCAGTCAGAAAACATCTTGAGAACTCACTGTGTGGTTTTATTTAAAGCACAACAAAGACCAGAAGATGTCAGATCAAAATGATGGAACATCAGCTTTCTTCATGTTCCACAAACTTAACCCATTCAACAAACTTTAAATTAAAAATATGGATTCTAAGATTTCAAATGATGTCAAGTACAATAAAACAAAAAATAAGTTGTTCTTTATTTCCAATGGTTTTGTGCATTAATAGCATTTTAGGGCTATTTGTAATTTAGAAACACAATTAAAGAAAAATAGACTTGACTTGATTTAGCAGAAATAAAAATCCTCTTCTGAACTATTAAATATGAAAATTATCCACCAATTTCTACCAATTTGTTTACCTAAGGTGTTTATTTGCCAATTAAATAATTTTTAATTAAATAAAAATAACAGTAGCTGTTGACGTGCGAGCAGAGCATCATTAGTCAGCAGATTATTAAAAACAGAAAAGTCTCACCAACTGAAACTAGTTTCAATACAGCAGGAATGACTCCGCTTCCTCTGATCAAATAAATATTCCTGATGTTGGTTTCTTTCCACCGGTATCTTCAGGGTTTCTTCTGAGTGACTCGGTTTAAGCCATTTATCCATTAATATTTTTAAACACAATCCTTTGGTAAGCTAGCTGTAGCCTCGCGCTTTAAGCTGACGTCATGGCGGCAAATAAACGGTCGTTAACATGCAGTACCGTGCGGACCACTAGGGGCGCCCGCGGGCCACCAGCAAGACTGTTCCAGAAGAACTACAGATTCCGGTCACTGGTTGCCATGGAGATTCCTGCTTTTTCTAGCGCAGTTGTTTTTAAAGTTCGAACCTCAGTCACAGTGTACAAAACCGTAACTCCGATCATGAGTATTAGAAATATCTGGTGGCTAAAAATATGAATTTTTACATCTTTACAGACTTCCATCCAGCAGATACAGGAGGAGGAAATCAATTATTGATCACAGAGTTTCTCATAAGACAATGGTTCCCCTCTTTCCTTACAGTTTTTAGTTATGTGTTGGACAGTTCTCAACCTAATTTTAGCAGTTTCTGAAATCTCCTTAGATGTTTTCTCTGCTAATAATTTGACCCTTCTTAGACTAACATCTTTTCCACGACTATTGAATGTGTCTTCTAACATCGATGGCCAATAAATGAGAAGCTACTCAATGAATCAATATCATTTTACTCATTAAAAGGTAATCATCCAGTCAGGAGACTTGGACATGTTTGCAGAGGTAAGTCTAGTTGGTAGCGTTTTTTGGGGATAGTTAGTGCTCAGCCAGTTAATCAACTTTTTGTGACTTATTGAAACTTTCATTTTGTGAAAAGATTACTAGTCTGGTTAGAAGGTACTTTATATGATAACCAAAAGTAACAATCACATCTATAACAAGGTTCTCACATGTTATGTTAAATTTAACCTCTAAATTAAATTTTTCCTCATTCAGCCGAAACATCATCTAGTTTTAAGCTTCTTCCTGCAGACTGTAAATTACTCTCCAATTATCACCAACTTAGGAAAACTAATGAAGCTTAACTATGATAAAAATATTACTATATCATTATATTGAGCCAGAGCTGCAGCCCTGCAGCTTGATGTTGTGATTCCAGATGCAGTCTCATTAGGAATGACAATTCATTCACTGCCACCGTTTCTGAGAAAGGTTGGTTCTCTGATGCACACATGAAGAGCAGATGAAGAGGTGCAGGTGAAAAGCTAATGAAGGACTTTAATGCAACTCAATTCCACTCAGAGCTGGAACTGTGACTCCAGAGAACCAACAGGAAATCCAGTAATGGGTTGAACTGGAGGAAACTGGTAAAACACGGCAGTGACATAAACATGAACCGGCAGGAGAGAAAAAAACCACTCAAATACCAACTGGCAATTTTAAATAAAATCTTGTTCATGTTTAAATCATAATTGTTTAATTTGTCTGCTTTTTCAGGTTATGAATCATATTGAAATGGGACAGAAGATTACAGATTAAAGCCACCAGAGAACTTCATTACAAAGCTGCAGAAGGGTAAACCACGAATAAGAAACCTCCACATTTACAACTTTAAAATACTTTCTGTTTTGACAAACTAATGTCAAAAATATTCATTTAACATTTCAGGTCATTTCACTCAATCAGCCTCTTTGTCATATTATTGAGAACCAACTGCTGACACAATCATTTAAAAACCCACAAGGTGAGAAAACAAAACATTTCTTCTGTGTCCCAGTTTGAGCTTTCTGTGTCCGTAATTTGGGAAGCATCAACATCCCTGGTCATGCCGTCACCCGGGTTGAGGCCAGTGAGAAAACGCAGCAGGTAAACTGGAGACAATATGACAGCTCCTAATTAACCGCCTGACTGAAACGCTGAGAAAACTCATTTAATCTGCCTGATTAACAGCCTAACTGGATCCATTCACACACTTTCTGCCATCAGAAAGTCTTTAATCCGAGGTGACCAAGTCTTACTTTGTGAAAATGCTGAAGAATTTCCAAAGTTGTGAAATGATTAAACTGTTGGACTGGATCTAAAGGCAATAAAATCAAAGCATGAACATTTATTTTGGAGGTGAAACAAAGACAAACTCTGACTTTGTTGTCCTGATTTTTAGCTGTTGCCTCCAGTGAGCAGTAAAGTTTAACGCCCGGAGTCGTTATCGTCTCCACCGCTCTTCTTCCTGTCTTTCTTTTTATTTATATTCGGTGAATGCGCCGTTCGTCAGCCTGCTGTACCTCTGCGGTCTTCTGGCAGCCATCTGTTTGCTGTGGATTAAAAGCTAACGTCGCTCCCTTTGGTGCCAAAGCTGAAGCACAAACGCGTGAGAACACCTGAGCAGAGGCCAGAGTTTAACCTGTGCAAAGGTGAGATTAAAAGTTTCCTCTGGCCTCCGGAGCTGGAAAGTGTTTAAAGCTCAACAGAAACGATTCGAGTTGCTTTGAGCAGGTGCTGGACATCAGCAGCATATGGTCACCCAAAGGAAAAGCTTTCATTCTTTTAAGCAGGGAACTCCTTTAAATCATTCTGAACGCAAATCATTTTAAAAATGTTTTGATTAAGACTTAGAGAAAGTTAAAGGGCTGTGCATCAGCAACATTTTTATGTTTTCCTGCAGGGACTGAAGAAGCGTTTCTTGGCTAGCTGGTGAATTTTCTGCAGGAATGCTGGCAACAAACAAAGTCCTTGTCAACAAACCCAGTCCACTTTATTCAGTTCAAGGCTTTTTTTCTTCCAAACAAGCAGCAACATTGAACAGAGGCTCAAATTAAATATAACTAGAATGTTTTTATTTTTCATGATCTCAGTCCAATAAAACAGAACTCAATAGCTTTGTGTTAAATGAAGCCAAACCAACATAATTAAGTTAAATTACTTTTTGTTACCCATTATGCCACTTCAAAGGCAATTCTGCCAAATGAACAAAGTAAAATCTAAAACAAAATTATGTCTCACGTTACTCAGAATACAAATAATTTTGTTAATTTCCTACAAAAGCAAACTATGAGAACTTGTGTTTTAAATCAATGCATGTGAATCTGTTGTTTTTAACTGAAATTAAAAAAACTAAAACAAAAAAACATAAGAAATGTAGTGGATCTGAGGCTGAACCCTTGGAAAAGTTTTACTGAGCAGAACTGAAAATCTGAAGGGATATAAGAGAAATTCAACAAAATATGAAGTTATAAATCCTAATTTGAGTAAACTTCAGGTTACATCTAGCATGATTTATATTTTCTGGACTGAATCTTTGCCAATATTTGTTGATTTTCCATTTTCTCACACTACATGCTTATTAATACAACTTTTCTTTGTGGTTCTGTTCAAAACACTGAACTGGAATTACAGCAGGGAAATAGAAATAATTAAAACTCGTAAATCAAATAAGGTGGAAGTAGAGATGAAAAGAATAAATGTGTGAAAAAACAAAACAACACAAAGAATAATATGCATATATCTCATAAAAATGTAAGTAAGGCTTGACTCAGAAACAGAAACACCAGGGATTTCTCCCCAGCAGACAGAAAGAGAAGAAAACTCATCATGACACTGCAGAGGCCCTCAGGAGAATCTCAACGGACTAAATGTAATATAACGGTGTTTAAAATTTAATCCTTTACTGTTTCCAGGATTAAAATTTTATTCTGGATGCAAATCTTGCAGCCTGCGGTGCTCCAGGCGTCCGGCAGGTCTGAAATCCTCCAAAAGGTAGAACACATTTAAATTATGAAAATCAGATCTTGTTTTTTTTTTTTTTTAAGTCAAAAATGAGTAAAATATGTTTCCAGGTTTCCTGCTGTTCTGAATAATTGATTACAGTGACCAACATCCAGCCAATCAGACGGAGGAATGCAGACGACAACCAGGAAACCAGGAAACGATCGTCTCTCTGAGTCCAGGACAAACCATCAAATTCAAAATATTTATTTATTTTTCACCTCTATGAAAATCCTTTTCCTATTTTTAAAATGAAAAATAACTTAAATAAAATGAGTATTTTTAAAAGTAAAATCTTGAAAATTAATGTATCTATATTTGTTTTAATAAAGTTTTTTCTAGGTTTTTAAAACATTTCTCTTTTTGTTTTCTACAAAAGAAACTGCAAAACACATAATGTATCAAAAAGTGGATTTTATTCCAATCATCTGCTCTGTGAGACGATGGAGAATTAATTATTTTAATTGATCAAAAATCAATCAACAGGTTTATTGAACCTGACGAGGTTTTTAGCCATAAAGGTTTAAAGACTCAAACAAAGCAGATGACGACAGTCTGATGCTTTAAGCTCCACCCACCTGTGGCGGTCCAGGGCGATGACGTTGAGCGTCACCGTGGAGACGTGCACGGCGAGGACCTGGGCGTAGGGCAGCAGGAAGCAGAGCGTGCCGCCGAACTTCCACTCCCCCTGCAGCGTGTAGACCAGCGTGAAGGGGAGGCACAGCGTGTTGACCAGCAGGTCGGCTGCAGGACCAGAACACACAGGTCCACTGTTACTCATTTCAGTCACAAAAACAGCACGGAATCACAGGATCTGGACTTTGACTAGGTCAACATGGCATCTTGGCTCTTTTCTCTTTCAGTCAGTCTGCTGTGGATCTGCTGCTGTGTTCAGGATGGTAGTTCTGCTGACCCAGTTGGTCAGACTCAGATTAAACTCCACAGTACTTCAGAGGAGTTCACTGCTGCTGCTGAAGCAGCTCAGATCATCACTCCGGCTCAACGAGTCGGCTCTGATCTTAACGCTGATGAAATAATCGGAAGAAAAGATTATTTAGATTTGGATAACACTGATGGTTTTTGTCAAAAAATTTAATTCTGACCTATTTTTGGTTCAAAAATATCTCATATCATCCAAGTATCTCCCTTCAGTCGTTCTGGTGGGGATGCAGGAAAGCTCTCCAGTAGCAGTCAGTCCTGCAGTGAATCTGAAGAAACCTCTGACTGAAGACTGGCTGTGTGACAGTCTCTAACTTTTGACATGTTAACAGCTCAATATCCAGGCAGCAGAGACAATAGTCCTGGATGCCACCATCATTTGTTCTCTGCTAATCCACCTCTTTTGCTTTTGCAGCTCCTCTTTAAATCTCTTCTTGGTTGAAGGGCTGGAAAACCTGGCAGAGAGACGCTGGAGTAGGGGAAATGTTCTTTTGTCCTGCTGAAGCCTCGTTTTATCTCCTCTGAGATCCAGGGCTGTAGTTTGGATATTATCTGAACTGTACAGAACCTAATTAGCTGCTCCCAGTTGTAAAAACATTACCCTGTTGCCATGGTTACACATCACAACAACCGTTGAAAAGTAAGGATGTAAGAGGAAAAAATCTTCCAGCTCCACAGCATCCAAAACCAGAGAGGATAAGAGTCCAAACCTGAAATATGTGAGCCATCAAAACCAAATCCGAGCCAACTGCACTGCTCCAGTCTGATGAAACATCAGAGCAGCAGAAAAGCAGCTCAGTCAGATTTATTCCTTCAGATTTATCAATCTGCCTCTAATCCAAACATCTCTACTGTTGGTGGCAGGTAATTTTCCGATTTGCAGTTTCAGAAGTGAAACTAAAGCAGGAGGAAACTGGTCTACAATGAGGATGAACTCAGTGAGTGCAAGGCGCCCAGATCATCACTCCTCCACTGCCGTGCTGGAAAGTCTGAGCTGTTTTCTCTGATATGCTGTGTTTGGTTTTATGTTCATGAAACATCCTGCTTTTTTCAGGTATTACTTTCACCTTTAACCCTTCCAAACAGCAGGGCTACTGGTTCACTATGTTTCTATTGTCATGAAGTTTAACTTTTAGGATGCTTGCTGAGGTCTGGACAAAAAAATGTTTTCCACGTGGGAATACTACAGGATGTATGATTTCAAATGGCCTCAAAATATCTTTATTACCCTCTGACTGGTACTTCTGCCTTCATGGATCTGATCTCTCCTAACCGAGCAAAGCTCAGTGGACAAACACGCCAGCTAACAACCATTAGTCTAATTCTGTCTGATTTGGGAAGGATCAGATTAAAATGCTTATTTAAATATTTTACAAAGAATAATCACATATTCTGCTTTGAAGTAGCTCGTCTTGCTGTCATTAGAAACGTCTCTCATCCTCCTCCAGTTAATGTTTTGTGAATGAGCAGCAGAAGTCGCTGAGCATCAATCCTCCACCAGACCTCTCTGGGATTTGCATCTTTCCCTTCATGACGGATAATTAATCACTCTGATGGTTTCAGCTGGTGGAGGATGATTGCTCTAAACGTTACACAAACTGCATCCATCCTGCTAACAACCAGAGGAGGAGGAGGCCAACACAGCTCAACAAACCAAACAAATTATTTTTTCAAGCGTTTATATCCGAGACGCAAAATCGTCTTTTAGATAAATAGAAACTCACTAAAGATTTATGAGCCTCCATGAAGAGACAGAAGCTGCAGCTGGGAGTCGGATGATGCAACTGTAACAGTGTGACGTCATTACACCAGACTGTACAGTGAGAAACTATTCCGGCAGGAAATTATATGAGCACTGGCAGCTTTTATTTTGAAAAGTCGACAGATCCGTTGCCAAACAGCGGGTAACTTCCTGTTTCAAAATTATCATTTTTATCAAAATTTAATGTGTTACATAGGAAAATGCAAATGATCATCTTTACTGTTGGACACATCGAGTTCATGGATTGTTGTTTTGAGTGTCAGTTCAGCATTTTAAAAGACAAATTAACAGATGTTAAATATTTTCCCACGCGCTCCGTTTCTGTTCGGATTCCCTGGGAAAAGGTTTGAAGTTTTGCTTTCTGTTTTTGTTAAGTGTTTTTAAGCATAATAAGTGACAGTTTGATTATTGTTCTTGTAGAATAATGTGCTTTGGAGACTTAAACTCTGTTAAACAGTGATAGAACTGCGTTAGCAGCTGTTTAGATGCTCTATGCTAATGAGACATTGCTAATGAAAACGCTGCATCCATGTGCTGCAAATAGTTAAACAGGCGCTGTGGAGAAAAAGCCTGTTCTGAATGAATATTTTCTGCTGTTTGAATGCAGGAGCATTAAAAGTGTCTTCAGATCAGCTGTTGTCTGATACAACAACAACAACAACAACAACAACAACAACAACAACAACAACAACGCAGAATCATCTACGCTACACAACATGTTTCATTTTAATGAGAATACAGTAAGTCTCAGCAGAACTTTAAATCACCACAAATAAAGCAGCTCCATGTTATTTTCAAACAGCCAAAGTTAAACCAGTCAAATCCTTTAAGCTGATGTGGTTTTTATTCCCCATCAGGTTTAATTTGTCTGTTGTGCTTTTAAATCCTAAATTATTTTCCCCCTGATCTTTATTTATCATGACGCTCCTTCAGGCCTGCTCTTATGTCACGATCCAGAGATTATTGTTGAGTCAGCTGAGGACGAGCGCAGAGGCAGAACCGGGCCTCAGAGTCCAACCCAACTCAGCTTGGGGAACCGTGACACCATCTGCCCGGAGACAGCAGGTCACATGACCTCTGCAGCCACCATGAAGCCAAACATCATCTCCAGCCAAACCAGCAATCAGACCATGATGCAAACTTTAGACTTTACCTCAGTTCCTGTAACTGAGTGAAACCCAGTCCAGCCGTCCAGTCTGGACGCTGTTCTGGTTATTTTTTAAGCCATGAAGGTTAATCCTCTTGGACATGTTTTAAAATAATCCCAATACTGGGAAGCAAAAAGATTAGCTGGAAGACGAAAGCGAACAAGACAAAAACTCATTTGAGTCTAAATCAGTGTTGCTATGGAAACAGCAGCTGAGACAGAGACTGGTCCAAGTCCTGAAGTCCATCCAGTCCATTTGTCTCCGGGTCTTTGTCCAGCATTGGATACAGTGAGACTGGACTCTGTAGTTGAATTGATCACATTTTAATCTAAAATCATATAATCGACAAAATAAACATTTTCAATCTGAAAAGCAACACAGAAATAATTTTGTCTGTTTTTTAGGTTATTAAACCATCAGATTGATGCTAAATGCAATTCATTCATTCATTCATTCATTCATCTTGTGCTGCTACACGTTTAGATGTAACTTTAGGCTCTAACAGCTTCACTGATTTTCTAACTCCTGTCAGCACAGAAAAACTTCTGAACACAACAGGAGTTTTTCAAAAGAAGCAAAAATGTACCTGCTTCATCGTCCATCGCTGCTTTTATGGGCTTATGAAAAATACAAATACACAAGTTTGGGTTGGAACCTTTGTATGTAAAAAAAAAAAAAGCATTGTTTGAAATTCTTAATGCGTTACAATCTACGTAATTATGTAACAAAACTGAGACGGAAAAAACAAAAGACATTGAAACTGAATCCCAAACCAAGAGGAAGTTCCAAATCACCAGATGAATGCAACCTCCAGAATTTAAGAAAAATTTGTAAAAGTCAATTAAATTTCCAAATAATAAATGATCAAATGAACAAATGGAATAAATTCAACAAAAAAATAACAAGAATTTTGATCCTGGCAGAAAAAGGCAGAATATGTTTTAGTCAGATAATAAGAAAAAAGGCTCGTGTGTTTTCTTATGCAGCAAAACTAAGATAATAAACCAGAGTAAAGAGGAATTGATTTGCAGAACATGAGAAAAATGCATATGGGCGGATCAGACCAGAACCGAAGCTTTGGACCGAGTCGGCTGCAGTTTGGATGCTCCGGGTTTTAATGTGGCGCCTCGGGGCGAAGAGAGAGAGGGAGACATTAGAAAAGACAAACCAGCCTAATAACACAAACACCTTATTGAAGAAATACATTCTAGATTTATATCAAGCAACTGAAAGGTATTCTCTGGTTTTGCTTTTTTTTTTTTTTTTTTCAAACTAAATCAATTGTAGTATCAGAAAAAAACTTTTTTAAAGAAACAAGGAGATCCAAACTAACCTGATCCCATGTGAAAACATATAGAAACATTTTTTATCAGGATGGAAAAAGTTACACTACAAGTTTTTAAGATTTGGACTCAAATGACCAACAGTCCTCAAAACATTTAACCTCCTGAACTTCTGATGTTTAAAATCATGAATCTTTCTCTGTTTCTCTCTCTGTTTCATGCTCCTTATTAAACCTTCAGCAGAAAAGAAACACCAAGACTCTCAAATAAAAGGAGATCATGTTGTTCCTTTAGCTTCATCCTGAACATCCAGAAACTTTTAGTAGCAACAACAAATCAAGTTGTGTGTCTTCCTGACAAAACGCTCCTTTAACAGCGTGTTTACTTCCACAGAGGAAGGCAGGAAGGGATTCTTTTCATGTCAATTTCTGCAGAAGCTGCAACTAAACAAACAAATCAGATGAATATTTGGGACCAAAACAGAACCAGCAACATCAAACGGCAGCATTTCAAAAAGAAACCAACCTGCCACCAAATAAACAACAAAAAAATATACAAGCAGAGCTGAAATCAGAGTCCCAGCAGACGACACAGGAAGAGAAAGTTTCATCTACCTGAAACTATCTGCGTTATCCTCCATCAGTCATATAATTTGTTTCAAATACCAAATGCTGGACTGAATACATTTACTGCAGAAGTTGATCCTTGTTTTAAGGAGAAGCAGATGGAGTCTGAATTAATGCATCATCAGAAACAAACTGGTGGGTTTATTTATTTATTTATCTGGCTGCTAGATATACGCCACATAGATAAACAGAAATATTCAAATCTGTGGATTCTTTTATTTAAGTTTCAGGTTAAACTTTTCAAACTAAGCAGATTCTCACAGGTTAAAAAACAAGTGAGTTCTCCTGAAGAGTCAGCGGCGTTTCCAGATCGGTTCAAACTCACATTTCCAGAGTTTTCAGCCGTTTTACAAAAACAGGCCTTTGGACGGATGGATGATCTCTAAATGAAGTGTTTTCTGTGGACCTCCAGTGTAGAGTTTCAGATTATTCCGGTCTGTAAAGCAGTTCTGGATTTCCACTGAGGCATATTTCTCTCTTCATTCCTTCAGAGGTTGCCTCTGCTGCTGCTTTTCAAACGTCTCCTTTTTCCTCCTTCCTATTCAGTTCTCAGAAGAAAAATGAAAGGCAAAACGTGTCAGCTGTTTCTAATACCTCAGATAAAATGGCATCATTTATTCAGGTTCGTCCGACAGCCTCTCACTGGTCTAATTTCCATTTCAGCCTCCACCCTGCGGTTGTTGGCCTCAGCTCCTCTTCTGGGACGGTTCTCCTCTCAAACTGGGCCTTTCTGGCACAAAAGGCTCTCGGCCTCCTTCACATTATGTACCTTTCAGCAGCATTGTTGCCTTTTCTCATTATGCGAGAAGTGCTGAAAAAGTACAAAATGGACGTCTGCCATTTCTTCTCCATTACGGTTTGTTCATTCGGCCAGAAAAGATGACATTCTGGTTTCCTCAGACGACTCTGAGGGGGAGAGAGAGCAGCACGCTCAGCGCAGACATGGGGAAAACACTTCCAACGGGGAGAAGCTGCGCTACGCAGCGGGACGGGACGGGGGGGACTGAGACACAAACCGAACATGACGAGCCATTCGTCTCATGTCTCGGTTTAAAACAGCTGGAAGCAACAATGTTTTAAAAAAGTCACATTACAGTTTTCTGCAATTCAGCTGGAATGTGACCTAAAGCATCGTGAGGAAGAAGTTTAACAAACACAGAAACTTTCAGCTGCACAATGACTCAATACATGTCAAACATAGGAGGCAATGCAACATTCCCCTCAGGATCAGGTGAAGTGGTGAAAGATATTAAAGATTACTGAACGTTTCCATGGTTACACAGACAGGTTGGAGTTCATCTGACATTCACAGTGAGGGAACAGAAAACCTACATTTCCTCAGCTTAGTGCCAACATGTTTATCGGTTGTTTCTGCTTCCCTGAGGTGATCCGTTTCACCCTCACCTCTTTAGATACCAGCAGAACCTGACCTGATGACCTCTGACCTGAACCTTCAGGACGGCCTTCTCCCAGCTTCAGAACATTTCCAGAACCAGAGACTAAAGTCTCAGATCAGAGAAACTACTCCAGGCTTTAGTTTCTCTTTAGTGGCTTTGACTCCAGCAGCAGCGTCTTCACAGGTCTGATTGACAACCCGACGGTCCAGAACGCTGCTGCTGGAGTTCTGACTAGAACCAGGAGGATGGAGACACCACCTGGTTCTACATCACCCAGTTCTACATCACCTGGTTTTACATCACCAGGTTCCTTCACTGAGAGAACGGACTTTAAAATCCGGCTGTTAGCTTATAAATCACCAAACGGCTTAAAGATCTGCTGCTGCTGGGCCTGTAGACCTCTCAGGTTCTGGTTCTGCTCTGCATCCCCAGAACCAGAACCAATCATGGAGAAGCAGCATTCAGCTTCTATGCTGCATAAATCTGGAACAAACCTCCATAAAACTATAAATTTGGCCTGTTATCGTTTGTTATGTGGCCCTCTAGACTCCAGATCAAATCTATACGTCCCTCCAGTTTTTCACAAATCTGAAAAATTCACACAGTCAACAAATCTCCACATTTTTTTCCTGATTTTACTGCAAATTTTCTCAAAATTGTTAAAAAATACTGAGTTAAAGAGACTGCTGCTGCAGCCCTAGTCCATAATTGATACGGCGGGTAATAAAAAGTCCGTTAACATCATACATTAGCACAAATATAAAAATTCCTTGCAAACATTCCCAAATTGGCACCACAAAATCTGTCATTTTGATTGCAAAGCCCACTAAAGCAATCATATTTATTGATATTTTAACTGCATAATTGGTTTTATGAATATAATCTGGCACAACCGGCCCTTTAAGAACATTCACATTTCTGATACGGCCCAAAATGAAAGTGAGTTCGACAGCCCTGACCTGCACCATCAACCCACAGCTGGGGGTCAAATCTGAAGCAGCAGACCCCCGGCGGCTCAGAGCCCTGCAGGAAATCACAGGCATGTCGACACTACAGAGGACCTGTAGGCGTTTTGGTCTGACTTACGCCACATGAACGGGGAAGTACACCTTCCAAAAAAAGCCAGCTTTTGTCCCCAGATGATCACAATGTAGATAAATCCTGAGGCTTTTTGTAAAACCCAGATTCATCCCAAATGTGCTGAGATATCAACAGGACATGGATTAAGTTCCTCTTTAGTGAATCCTTGCCTTGCAGCTTTCATGCACTCTGTGCAGAGACGGATTAAACCCAAACTGTAAATGGGTCATCGCATTGCTGAGTTGTTTATAGTTATCACGGATCCGTCAATTTTGAATAAAGTGGCATAAATCCCACTTGGCCAGAAAATGCACAGTAAACATAAAGAGTTTCTAAATTTGACAACTTGGACGTGGAATAATCCTGAGTTTGTGCTTTGACCCTCGAGTGAACCGACTCAAACACCTTCTGTCAACAGATGCAGGTTGGGGATTGGTGTGAAATTAAACATCTGTGAAGAAATGCCACATGAATCAGACAAAGCGAAGGAGGAAACGTGAACAAAGTGAAGGCAAAAACCAAGCTGGTCCTTCGGGCAGAAGCTGCCAACCTGTGAATCCACCGACGTGTCCGCTGCAGGGGCTTCATCTGCAAGAGGCCCAAACAAAGACCGGCTGGTCAAGATGATGATGACAAAAACATTTGATACGGTGAAAACATTTTTCACACCGGCTGGTGATTTACAGAGGCATGTTTTCTTTGCTGACCAACCTTAATCTGACCTACGAATCACTGAGGGGAGAGAAAAGCTCCAACACCTGAGGGATGAACCAAGTGCACATCCACGTCCTCTAATGCTTAAAGAAAACAGATGACAGCCACAGGAGATCAGATCACGGCTTCCTGGGGTTTTATCTTCACTAACGATATTGACTTTGATCATGAAGTGCTAATGTTGTGCCCAATGGAGTATTATCATCAATAAATTCAACTAAATGCCCAGATATGGAACATCTATAAAACATTATAAACCTTTTTTTTTGCATTAACTGATTGTAAAGTATCTAACGAAACAAGTCCAGTGAATTGAATATGTTCTTTTTCTGCACTGACAACATGGAGTATTGTTTCTGTTTCATTCATCCTTACTTCTTAGTTTCATCTTATTTCAAGTGTACTAAGATATTTGCACTAGAAACAAATCAAAACACACTTGGTAAGATTTTGTGTTTTAATCTGGGGGTTGGGAGCGCCTGCCTGCTCCCCCTCGTTAAAACTCAGGATCCTCCTGATTTTGTCTCTTTTTGGGTTTTCCAGGTAAATCTCACTGGAAGGAGGAATTTTAAATGAAAAGCAGCGAAAACTAACCAAAAACCAGAACACAAAGTGGCCTGCTGGCATCATTTCAGCGATCTTATCTTTAGATCGGTGTTGATCTGCACTTCATATCACACAAATCTGAAAGGCAACTTTCAACAGCGCTGGTTCCTGAAATCATTCTTCTGTCAAACGTAGTTTCCTTCAAGAAAACACGTCCTGTCAATGTCACTCTGCATCAGAAAGCCAAGAATACTGCTGCAAGTCAGGAAAAAAATCAAGGACACAAATGAAGTTCAGCTGAAGGTTTGGGAGCCACCAGTAAAGAGCTTGATAAAAATGTCAGCAGGTCAAAGAGGCAGGGATAACGGCCCGATGTCGGGACAGAAAACAAAGAGGAAAACACAAAAAACCCATTGTTCCTGAGGAAGCACTACACGGATCGGACTGCAGAGAACTGAGTACGTTTATTTTCTGAGATGAAGCATCTTCAGAGATCCTGATAATGAGAAGAAGAGGTTGATAAAACGCTGCCCTGACAGCATCCTGACACCATTCGTGAACACAGAACAGGATAAAAACACAACCCACCACAAAATGTTTTAGCCGCCCGCTTCAGCACCACATGAAGAACTAAAACAGTGGAAACTCCCTGTGATTATTTGTTTCTGCGGTTCATCAGGATCCGGCCGGCCGGTCGAACCGCAGCGATCCGGTCGCCTGCTTTCTTTTTGTTTCCCTCCAGTTTGGTGAAAAGATCACCCTGATTTCTCCTGGATGAAACAATCTAAGTTGATCTTTGTGTTGCACAAAGACGTGGAATGAATCCTTTTAACTCTGAACAACATTTAGAAACTTGTTGCTGTTCCTTCCTGCTCTGTTGGAGGTCTGTTTACTGACTTATCTCCTGCAGTTTTTCTTATTTCTAATCACATCGTTAGCAATGAATAATTAAACTTCCAGATTAAAAGCTCACATACCAATTACTCTGCACCTCATTACAACTCGTTATCTGTGCTACATCGACCATCTCCTGGTGCATATTTATGATTTGTCTTACAGTTTTTGATTGTTTAGGCGCTAATTACCGAGTACTGGGATTTAGTTTGTTAGGTTTTAATCAATTTGTCTCACCTCCAAAATCTAATTTTATAAACTGCCGTCATGTTTATTGTTCAAACACAGTTTTGAATTGTCTTCAGATAAGTGAGGCTACAGGCGATCCTTGTGTCGCCTAAATATTTGGGTCTTTAGACTCAAGAGACTCTAAATTGGGTTGATTAGGCGGGTGGATGCGAGCATCAGATGTAGAGGTGTGGGATGTGTGAATCACGCCTGTCCACACTCAGATAAATAAAGTGGAGGTGAGATCAGCCACCATGTGCTGGAGCAGATGACTGGGAAAGTGTTTGCAGCTCTGAAGTTCTGGTGGCGTTTTCTGAATATTTAAAGGTTTGCAGCCTGAAGATTCAGTGGTGACTTCACTTCTCTGCCCTTTCACGGATTCGGAGCCGGTCGTAGGCAGTGTAGGCTGATCACTTTGAATTTAAAGACACTTTGTTTAAAATGAAATAGTTACACAACTGATTACAATTACCTACTAGGTGATTTCTCTCCTAAACAGAATATTAACTATTCTTTTCTAAGTCCTTGGAGTGACTAAGAGCAGCAATTATTAGTAATTACAAAAGAGGAAAGGAGGCATCAGGTGAGTCAGGAAGCAAAGGAAGAAAATGACATGTGCTGTACCACAGGGCTCAGTCTTTGGCACATTTCCCCCTTTGACCAAATAATCAGGCACTTTTTCTGATGCGTCTTTTCACCTCTATGCTGATGATATTCAGCTCTTCTCAAATTTTAGGAATATTTAAAGTTGTTCTTGATAAAATGCATCAAAATAGTTACAGTTCAGTGGCTTTGTGAAAACCACTTGCATGTGAACGATGACACTGAAACTCTAATAATTGCCTCTGAGACCCAAATAAGTTTCATCCAGCATTGTCTTGGTTTATTGGGCTCTTCTGACTCCATCATGTCATTTTAGTGCCATTCTCATGGATTAATCAGAAACATTGTAGCGAGGTAAACGGGGCAGCAGTAGTGCCACCAGAAGTACAACCACAGAGCTCCGCTAGCATTTAAAGAGCTTCCAGCACTCTGGCGGCAGCGGGGTTTAGGCGCTTTGTGGATAAAAACTGTCAACATGGCATTTATTTTTAGCTCGTTAAGGTAATGATCACCTGTTAGAGCCTTTGTCAGTTTTACTCATGCAAATGACAGTCTTCTGGAGAGAAATATTGAGGGCACTTCCTTCGGAAGTTGTGTTCAGTTTTCTCCCACTGCGCTCTTCTTTCTTTTATTTGGGAAATTATCCGGATTCACCTCACTGTTTTTTTGTTTTTAATTACAGCCAACAGTGACACAGTGTGGCAGCATCTAAAACTACACCAGTCAAATCAATGTGATACACAGCTACTGAGGTAAAGTTTCCTGTGTTTACTCTGTGCATTCCAGTACAAAATGGACTAAAACCCAGTAGGTTTAAAAGTGCCGACCTCCATGGGTGGAAAATATAACAAAACAAAATAAAGCTTTTAAAGTAATTATGAGTTTTGGCGTATCACAAGCACCAAATTTTTAGTTGATAGGAAAAAAACAACATATTTGGCCAACATGTTCAACTAATCCTGGATCCTTTAAGGGCTGGTGAATGGCAATGAAAGCCCAGGTTGCTTTTATGGCAACCTTCAGGCAACCTGCATTGCTCTCTCATCTCTATATGTTCTCTATATGTTCTCCGTATGTTCTCTATATGTTCTCCATATGTTCTCTATATGTTCTCCATATGTTCTCTATATGTTCTCTATATGTTCTCTATATGTTCTCTGTATGTTCTCTGTATGTTCTCTGTATGTTCTCTATATGTTCTCTGTATGTTCTCTATATGTTCTCTGTATGTTCTCCGTATGTTCTCTATATGTTCTCTGTATGTTCTCTGTATGTTCTCTATATGTTCTCCGTATGTTCTCTATATGTTCTCTATATGTTCTCTATATGTTCTCTGTATGTTCTCTATATGTTCTCTATATGTTCTCTATATGTTCTCTATATGTTCTCTATATGTTCTCCGTATGTTCTCTGTATGTTCTCCGTATGTTCTCTGTATGTTCTATATATGTTCTCCGTATGTTCTATATATGTTCTCCGTATGTTCTCTATATGTTCTCCGTATGTTCTCTATATGTTCTCCATATGTTCTCTATATGTTCTCTATATGTTCTCTATATGTTCTCTATATGTTCTCTATATGTTCTCCGTATGTTCTCTGTATGTTCTCCGTATGTTCTCTGTATGTTCTCCATATGTTCTCCATATGTTCTTTGTATGTTCTCTGTATGTTCTCTATATGTTCTCTATATGTTCTATATATGTTCTCCGTATGTTCTCTATATGTTCTCCGTATTTTCTCTATATGTTCTCCGTATGTTCTCTGTATGTTCTCTATATGTTCTCTGTATGTTCTCTGTATGTTCTCTATATGTTCTCTACATGTTCTCTATATGTTCTCTACATGTTCTCTATATGTTCTCTATATGTTCTCCGTATGTTCTCTATATGTTCTCTGTATGTTCTGGTTTTCTGACCAATCAGCCACAGTAACGGAGCGGTCAGTGAACCAGCTTTGGTTACGTTTGGTAGTGCGGTCCAGTACCAAGCCCTCCTGGAAAATTAACTCAGCATCCCTCCATTATGAGGTTTTCCTCTAACAGTTCTTCCCTCCTCTCTGCTCTCTGTTCATGCGTTCAGATTGAGCGCTCAGTGTTCAGCCAGCCTTTGTAACAGTGACGCTTTGTGCCTCTATATTACCTCTTAAATTTGAAAATCAGATCAAATTACTTGAAATTTCCTGCATCGTATTTGAATCTAAGCCCATGCACCCAACCAACACGTTGGTGTATTGTTACACCCCTAATGGAGTTTTTATTTTAATCCTATTTACTGTATAAAAAACATTTTCAGTTGGTTTAACCTTTAAGGGTCCGGATGGCACGGAGAATGAATGCAGCTGGACAGAAAACCTATTAAACACACATTTCTGTCGCCTTTTGTCAGCTCCTGCTTCACTTCTTTGGTGGCTTTTTCTTTAATCACATCTGATCTGATGCCATCATGATCCGACTTTGAAGTTCAAAGCGAGAAACGAAGCGCAATTATAATCAATACAAAGACTGTGTTTTAGTGGCAGTGGCCAGCAGGAGTCAGCGGACCAACAGCTTCCCGTTCCCCAAGAAACCTCAACCCACAGTCCGACTGAAATCTGCATATTAAAAGATTTGGAAACAACAAACGATAAAATTCAAATTCATGAATACTTTATTTATCCCAAAGGGAAAGTAAATGTCAGAAAACGTCACCATACGTGAAAGCATTAGAGTCCTGATACATGGAGGCAGATATTAATGTTAATCCATGATAAAACGCTGAAATATATGATTTATTTTCCTCATAAAATGCATCTGATTATCATTTTAAAGACCACAGTGAGTCACTTTTTATCTTTGTCTGACCTTTGTTTTTTTTTTGTTTAGATTAAAACTGAATGTGACTCATTAAAAAAAATCAGAAAGTGGGGCTTACATATATCTATTGAAATTCAAGTGAAAGATCTTTTTCTACGTCTCGTCTCCTTTGTGTTTAATAAGTCAAACTGTGTCATCATGCAGCGTTGCCTTCAGTAAAACTCATCTTCATTTGTTTTAATACCTTCGTCACCAACAGAGCAGAAATCTGGTTCATCACTGCTGACAGTTTTATTTAAAATCAGCAGATCAGTCAGTCAAACGGCTCAAAGGTTTTATTCTTTCAAACACAAGAGAGCAAAGATTCATTTAGATTTCTGTCACCAAACCACGACTTAATCAATCCAACATGTTTTAGATTAGCCCAGAGCTCTTTACACACACTTACATCAGTTTCCTTTAAACCATCTCACTACACACATATATAATTAATGAACATGGGGACCTTTTGTCCCAGGAGGAAATGAAAAGTCTCCACAAACAGAAAATTTAACATGCAATCCCAGGCATGCCGCATAAAAACCCACTTCTGATGGGATTTTACTTCAACTTTCCCTTTTAGAGGGAGAAAACACGGAAATGATCAAAGAAAATCTTCAAATCTTGAACAGAAACTTTCGTGTTTCTAAAGCCTTTCCCAACTTAAACTTAATGTAGACGCACCTTTACTTAAAAACACAATAAACTTAATCCAACCTTGAGCCTGACTGCTGACAGATCACATTGTTTTTTGGGATTTGTCAAAGTTTTGAGGCATTTTGCCCTTATTTATAATAAATACAAGCGCTCATAGCAACCTCGCCATGATTGGCAGGTTGTTCACATTTTTAAGTTTATTAGCTTTTAGCTTCCTCATGCAGATTATTTACCAATTTGACTGCTGTCCATCAACATTGCATGAACAACTAAATTATTCCTCTAAACCAAACGTGACCTTAACAAGCTATTAACTGTGATGCTAACCCAGTTCCATGTCATGACCCATTACGTCAAACCCAATAAAAACAGACGTTAAGAGACGCCTCGTTCCTAAAAACCCCATCCTGCTGCTATTGGTGTGTTGACTGAGCTCCTGTCTGCACTTCCTGTCAGATTTCCTGATATATTTCTGTCTTGTTTACGTCCAGATGGAAATAAAACACATGGAAGTGTTTAAACGATGACTGACAAGCAGCTAATTTAGCGCTGAGCTGTGTGTGTGTCTAAACATACCAACGGCCAAATTAGCGATGAAGAAGTTGGTGACGGTCCTCAGAGTCTTGAAGCGATAGATGACGTAGATGACCAGCGAGTTACCCAGAACCCCCAGCCCGATGATGGTGCTGTAGGCCAAGATCAACACCACCTTCAAACAAACCAGAGCAAACAGCTGTCAGACGTTTCCACGCTAATGTGAAGTGAAATGTAACCTTTAACCTTTCCTTCGCTCCAATAAAAGACAGAGGCTGTTCTGGGAATAGAAACGCGACCCGCACCTGAACGCTCAGCAGTCGGATGGGGTCTTCTGGAAAATTCACTCCCTCGAATCCGGCTGGCAGAACCGGGGGCAGGATGCCGATGTTTGGGGGGTAGTCATGGTAACCCAGGTTGTTGGGGTCGCTGTCAGGCGGGGGCAGGAAGTGGAGCTCCTCCTGCGTGGCGTTGACTTCACCGAAAGCCTCCATGTCCGGTCACACGCGTCCGGCCAGCAGCTCCATTTCACTCCAGCTCGCTGCGCCTGCTGCACGGAGGAGAAGAAGAAGAAGATAAATGACGAGTAAACGGCTCCATTTACGGGCCAGGCTCTGATCGGGGTAATTACTGACGAAGGATGCTCTCTGGGGTTTCAAGAGGCACTTGGGAAAATGTGTTCAGCTCGGCTGCATTGTGGCTGTTGTTATCAAAAAAACTCAGTAGCCGCTGATGCTTGTTGCACCTGAAGAGGCAAAGCACACAACACTCCTGCATGCAGATGATTCTGGTCTGAAGTGGATCAGAACTAATGACGGCCGAGTCAGGTGACAGGAGCCTCTTCCTGGATTAAATAATCTACTAAATTACCAACCGGTTCACACGTCACACAAAGAATCGTTAATGAAACATCACTGCACTTTACTTTTTATTAGATTAATTTGTCCTTTCAGTCCAGGCTGTGATTATTACTGTCTGTTTTTAGATTCATATCTTTGTCTGGAACTCTATTCATCTCTGTAAAAGCGTCAGCAGCCACCATGCGACTCAAAACGTTAAATAAATACTAATAAATGAACTCTGACCTGCACGATGGGAAACATAAGGTCACCATGCAGCCAGTTCAGGTAAGAGTAAAAATCTTTTTAGGAAACATTTCACTGCTCTTATTAACTCCTTTAAACAAATAAACTGAAAAATATGCTTTTTTTTCTTTATTTTTTTAAATTTCCTTTTACAAATAATTTCCATCATTTTTTGCATTGTTTTCTAAAACTATTCAGGTACAAGCTCAAAAAAAATTTTTATTTCATAAAATAAAGTTATGTTTTTTGTTTATAACTCATTCCAGGATGTGAAACATTTTTATAATATAAACTGATCAGACACAGAATTAAATATTGTCAATTTGAATTTTTAATAAAATTCAAAATTTGTGTCTCACAAAATGTGAATATTGTGAAAAATATAGAAAGGTGAGTGGAAGGAGAAAGTGTGGTAGAAAAATAATGTACCGGCATCCACTCTGTTTTTTACTGCATGAAAACAGAGTCTTAATTACCATGGATAACTCTTTGCTACAAATTAGTTGGATGGTTATGGATTATCAGTAATCTGATCAGATTATGTGCAGGTTGTTCCTCTCGGTCAGCAGAGCAGGATGTTTAATTTCAGTGATGAAAATGAGAAATCCTAAATCAGAGTGAATGTTAGCTTCTCCGTCTCATCTACACGTCCAGTTCCCAGATTATCTGATGGGGTTGTGTGAGCCATAATCTGACATTCCATGTTGCTTTCTAGGTCAACGGATTAAGAACAGAACAGGTAGACTCGACCTGTTTCCCTGTTCACATGCATTGGAAATAATTTAAAAAAAGAAATGGGTTTCATCTTTAAAAACCAGCAATAGAACTGGTCTGACATTTCAGTCAATAATCTGTTGCTGCCGAATCAAACAGGGATTATTGAGCTGAAGCTTCAGAACAAAGTTCAGCCGTTTTTTCTTTGAAACATAAAACTTCATTATTCTGGGATAAACTGTCACTTTAAATCCCAATAAACTTCTGCTGGCCACTCCCCCCAATTCAACGCTTACACTCGCACGTGAAAATGGCCGGAAACGCGTCCACAAATATACAACTGTACATTTTGAAAAGCAGAAGTGGAGCCTCCTGCACAACCAACCAGAATGCAGAAAGCGGTTTCTGGACGGTAAGCCAACAACAAAACACTTAGTCTTTTCCAGCAGCCATTGTACAAAGAATTTAACTGTAAAAGCAGCTGACCAAATGTGCTGGAGCTCAGCTTGGGTTGCTAGGTGACGATGTGCTCAGCTGGGGTTGCTAGGTAACAGGGAAGTGCCTCCTGATTTGTGGCATTTCATTTTCAAGACCCCAGAAAATATAAAGTTATTGCCAAAAACCGGCTGGGTGGTTTTACTTTTTCAAGCTCTTGGGTTGTTTTTAGGAGCAGTAGAGATTTTAATGGAAGCAGAAACAAGCAAAATGTGAATTTTTCCTTAAAACTTGAGGATAAATGCATCAGCTGCAAAGTCAATGACACGAAGCACACGGCCAAATTCACTCCAAATTATCTCAAGAGCAACAAAGTCAAAGCTTTGGAGAAAACAGCATTCAGTTTTCTTCTGGTGGAGTCGCTCTGTTATTGATTGATCAGTCTGATATTGAAAAGCGGAGCGGCATCCTCCCTCCCTCTGTGCATCCTGCAGCAGTTACACATCTTCTTTAAGTGACTGCAAACGCTGGAAACTGGCTCTAAACTCTCCAGTTTGATGCCACCCTGAGGCGTCTCAGCGGATCTTTGAGACTCGATGAGGCAGAGCGACAGCAGATGGCGGCCATACTGGGCCCCCCCACCCTCAGGCTGCTAATATCTACAAAGAAAACACAAACTAGGCGTTAAATGAGCTTCTACTGACTAACAGCCTGTGGGCAGAGGGAAAGATACCTCAAAGATTTGGTGTATTTACTCAACAAACACAGAAACCGTTAAAAAGTGAATCTGCAGCTGAAGATTAACTTCCAATGAATCATGGAGTAAGAAGAGAAACTCCTGTGTGTCTGTCATTACAGCTCAAAGTGAAGATCTGATGCTCAGAGGATTTAAGAGCCAAGTGACAAAAGCAGATCTGGATTGCTCAAACACGGAAAGACAGGAATACATCTGCTAAGACTGGAAGGAGAAACTGCCCTCCATCAATCTGGAAACAGACAACAAGTTGGGCAGAAAACAGTTTAAGGAAGTCAAAGTTTTCGATTTGTCTTGACCTCAGTGTGACAGAACATTTGTGGGCGGAGCTAAAATGTAAAAAAACGGCCTACAAACCTGATTCTGTTGCTCCAGTTCATGTCAAAATGTGTTTGGAAGAGTTAGAAATCTAAAGTCGTTTAAATGCTAATTCAACCAAATGTTAAGAATAAAACAAAGTTTTCACAGAAAACCTGTCGCTTTAAGCAATTAATCAATTGATCACATAATTTCCCTCCTGATTATTCATCATTTTTGAAGGCTAAGTTTCTTTACAGCGACGTCAAAATTCATTTTGTTCATGGTTTCAGTTGTGTATGGATTTTATTTTTCTTCTATTTATTGTTTTTCTTATTTTGGGTATTTTAAATGTCTTCCAGGTCCGGTGTGGAATATTTTTTTTACTAAATTAAAGTTTATTAGTCTTTGTGAAGTGGCACTACGTTGCCTTCAGATCTAACTCGCCTCTTTGGACAGTTTGTTGCCTCAAACGCAGAAACTGAAAGTTAATCTGCAGGTTACAGGTGGGACGACGTCTCACCAGCTGGGAAAGCTTTTAACAACCGTTACACGTACAGATGTGACCTCTGTGATTGGCTGCTGCACAATGTAGGCCAGATAAGACACACACACACACACACGCACACACGCAGGGCATCATTAAAATGAATGCGGCCGCGCTGTCAGACGAACCCACGTGGGATTAAACCCTCCCATCGAGCCGCTTCACTGAGCAAGTTGTCCGAGGGCGTTCAGCTCGCGCTCGGCTGACGGGATCAGTGGCGGCGCCCAAATCGCCACAAAAAGCAGCAAAGACACTTTTACAGGCTCACATCATGAAAGGTCTCAGCTCTTTAAATAGAAACAGACAAAATAAAAATGTCCTCCTATGCATGGCGTCATCTTCAGGCTCCTTCTCAGGTTTTACTGGGTTTTAATTTTAATTAATTAAAACATAATTTAATACAGGAAATGATATTTTAAAGGCTTCTTTGTTAAACTGCCTTCTGCTCATCAAGGTGTGGTAAACCTCCAGAGGCTGAAGTGATGACATCACAAACATCCTGCAGGTTTATTGGCTGGATTTCCGTTGTGTAAATCTGTTTGCTCTCATCAAGACGTTTGAGTTTAAACAGAATTAAAACCATTCGCTCTGCGACGGGGTTTTCTGGGTTTTCTGGGTTGTGATGACATGTTTTTTAAAAAGTACTAAAAAGTATTTATGGGTCTATAAATGTTATTCTATGTAGCTATACGATTAGGAGAAATAAAAGTAATCAATAGTTTTTGTGATTATTTTTAATCACTTCAACGTTTCGTTCACCTCTAATCCTTATGATGTAAAATCAATCCCACTAAGCCTAATTATGTTGCTACTGGTGTTTAGATTATCCAATAATGAATAAAAGTTTGTAAAAATATGAATCAGTCGTTCAGGTGTGAGAATAAAACCTATAATTAGATGCAGAAACGTTGATCTTTAAAGAGCCGACATTAAGCAGCCGTCAGACCGCCAGCTTTTCTCTTCATGTTCAAACTGTTTGTTTTCTCTTAACAAACTGATATTTTCTCCACTCTGTTCTAAAAATATGAGCCATCAGCTGCTTCTTCAGGCCACCAGAAGAGCCCAGTCCTCCCAGTCCTCCCAGTCCTCCCAGTCCTCCCAGTCTGTCTGTCGCAGAGAGACAGGGGGGTTGAAGTCAACCTGACATTCCTACGTCTCAGAATAAAAGAGTTTCACTGCTTTGTGGACTCAAAGTATGAATTATTTTGACCTAGTTAAAGCAGAATACATTTAAAGTGGATTTACTTCAGGCTGTTTTGTCTTTAAAATTCTGTTTTTTTCCAATTTCTGACAAGCATCAACTAGAAAATTCATAATTCAAAGTGTTAGTCTTCATTATTTTCTATTAGAAGTCATGCGGTCAGTGTGCTGTTAGCAGTGATGCACAAATCTGTGTTCTGAAGACGCATCAATGTTTTATAGCAGGTGTTTTCAAAGCACAGGTCAAGGGTCATTTCAGGGCCCCTAAATGATTTTGTGGAGCAAATCTGAGGTTGATGCAGATGAACGTTTGTCTTTTTTTGTTTTAGGGTGACATTTTTACAGATTAACAAAATTTATTCAAAATAGAAGAAAAAAAAACAAGAAGTGAAGTGATTACAGTTTTCTGGATGATTATTGGTCTTTAAAAAATAGATTTGTTTTATGTCACAATGCACCTTCAATATCCCAATTTTATTTTATTGAAAAACGTTTAACAATATCTGTGAAACAATGTGTGAGATTTGTCACTAGTTGCTTTAAAAAACGTCAAAGACGGATCTGAAAATCACTGAATGTAGCAACAAAACACCAGCAGATCAAACGGGGACACCGGCTGATTGTGGAGATAAAACCGCTGGAAAAGATCAGCAGAAAAGATCAGCAGAAAAGATCAGCAGAAAAGATCAGCAGAAAAGATCAGCAGAAAAGATCAGCAGAAAAGATCAGCAGAAAAGATCCGCTACACATGAACGTAACGGCCGATCAACAATGAGGAAAATCTGATGAGAAATTATTTCTCATTTATTAGCAAAGTTTCTGTATTCACTTTAATTTCATAGTTAATAGAATCAAAAATGTTCAGGAACTTTAACTCAAAAGTACATTTGGGTCAAACAGCTGCTCAGATTATAAAACAGACTTTATAAATTACATTTTTACAGTTCAATTTCAAACTGAAGCTAGAACTAATTTAAAAACATTCAGGTGAGTAAAAAACCAACATCTGGTCTAAAATGAAAACCCTGCACAAATTTTCATTTTTCTTTTCACTTTGAAACTTAAACTGGTGTGAAAAAGTCTCATTTTCATACGTTTTAACACTAAAATGTATAAGATTATCTCTTAATTTGTTGTATCTTCTCCTGCGTCTAGTTTTGGACACAGATTAGTTGTTTTATTGTGAAAGAACACGGATTAATTACAGAAGGATTTTCTGGCTTTTGATCCAAGTTTCCATTTTAACTGTTGGACTGAAGATGAGGAATAAAAAAATAATAAAGGGTGTAAAGTGAGGCCATGAATCCCTCTTCTTAAACTAATTCATTGTCATTCTGAGCTCCTGAGTCTTCAGTGATAACAGGAAATGACATTTTATCCATTCAGGAGGAAAGCTGCTGCAGGAACAAAGTCTGCACAAAAAGAAGAAACAGTTTCTAACTTCAGAGGATTCATTTCCCAACAAAAGCCTGGTGAGTTTTAAGCCTCTTTTAAAGAGTCGGCGCTGGAGCTACAGGCTGCAAACATAATCCCTCAAACCAGAACCGCTGCTGCTAATGTTTCCTCTGGATAAAAGTCTTTAATATAAACTAATGTGACTTCGCTTCACGGCGGCTCCGTCTCTTCTCACCTTAAAGTTTCCTCCAGAACAAATCCTCTTAATGGTTTTCTCCTGCTAATCCTCTCCTCTCACCTTGTACACTTGTTGACTTTGACTCAAATTTCACATTTCAAGTTATCTCCTGAAACCAATACGCATTTTTTCTAATTCTCACAGAGCACACAGACGGTCGGTTTCATTAGTTTTACTCAAGTGGCTCCACAGACACTCAGCAGATGGTGGATCTGGTGATTTGCTGCAGACGGTTATTTCTTCGCTCGAGCTTTACGGGGTCAAACCGCAGAGATGAACTCATTGAGACTCATCATGACCAGGACCATGTAGCGATTCAGAGCCAAACAGTCTGCACCCGCTTCTGCAGACAACATGACTTGGATTCTGCATGGAAGAAAGAGGCTCCAACAATCGCTTCGGTTTTTACGGCTCAGAACAAAAAAATTTTAACAAAATACCAAAACTTAAATCAGCTTCAGTAAATCCTGCTTTCTATTTAGGCTTGGACTCTGCTCTACATTACTGTAAGCATGGGAAACATGTTTAATTTTCACCCAAATAATAGGAAAAAAATGTAAGTTAAAAAGGAGAATCAGCGTGTTGATTAGAAAGAAAGAAGAAAAACTTAGTCAAAATAAATCAACCATCAACCACTGTGGGATTGTGCAATATGGGGTGAAATTATAACCTCCCATATTTAAATGCAGCAGCTGACAGATAAAAACACAGTAAATGATCCTGCAGAAAAAATGCCAATGGAAACAAAAGCAAAAGGGAAAATGCCACAAATAGTAAAACAGCAGGAATAAATGAAATTCCACAAAATGGAAGTCCTCCAGGCCACCAGGGGGAGTCTGGAGTAGGAAAGACTACTGATGTGAACACGCTGCTGTTTCTTAATGTTGTAAAAGATGTGATGTTTTCTGTGTTTTGTTTCGCATCATTCAAGTGTTTGCGGCTCGTTTTGCCTCGCCTGCAAGACGCTGAAGGAAGAATCCAAATCCTAAAATGTTCTCACTGGAATCACCGAAATCTGACAAAGAACAAAATGAAAGAGGTTTTGCTTTAGAAAAAGAAGATTCTTCTGAACAGATGAGTCAAAAACTGAATTATCTGGACCAGAACAGAGGAAAGTTTGGTAAAACCAAACAGCATTCTAGTACAAAGCATGGAGGTGGAGGTGTCATGCTCTGGGAATGTTTTGCTGTATCAGCGGCATCAGAAAATCCACCAGGAAGTCTTCAGTTTTTAAAATTAAAACTGAAGCAGAGCTGGGATCACTGGAAATGACCCAAAACAAACTGATTACAAAAAGCTAAAAATGAAGATGAGGGACATCCTCAGCAGAATCAAAGGTCAGAGGTCAGACCTTGACCTCATGAGATCCTGTGCAGGGACTGGAAACAGACTGAACATGAAAAACACTCTTCCAGCATTCCTCAGACCAGAAACGGTTTGATTAGAAGCTGAAAATCAAAATGCCTTTCCTGGAATTAAACGTCTGGTGGATCGGTTCTGATCGGTGAAGAACAACCAGGTAAAACAAAAGCTTTACAAAAACGGCAGCAGGTAAAACTGAAAGCTTTACAAAAACGGCAGCAGGTAAAACAAAAAGCTTTACAAAGTTCAAACTGATTCTTTTCCTGCTTCTAATCTCAAAGGGTTTTATTCTGAAGACGAATTATTCAAGAATGAAAACAGTGTTGTTTTCAGTGTTTCCACCCACACACATTTTATCCTTAACAAATCCTAGGAAGTCATTTTGACTGATGCTGGTTCCATAAAGGCTGGTCCAGTTTTCCCTGAACTAAACCAGTAACGACTGAAGCATTAAACAAATTAAAGACGCTCTTTTCATGCTCCTGCTGGCCGATTCCAAATGGTTTCACTTTGAAACGGTTCTGAGGATTCTGTTGGTAGTTTGGGAAAAATCAATGAGCCAAAATACATTAACGAACTTTTTCAGCTCCTGAAAATAAAACCGGCAGAGACTTATGAGCGTAATTACCACTGGATGAAGTATGGAGTCACTGCTAATAAGCCAATTAAAGAAGGGCAGAAAAGCCTGGTTAGACATTTCATCTCCACTGACTGAATAAAAACAGAAAAAATCAGGAAGGAAATAAATGATTTCAACCAGATTCAGTCCAAACTTTAACTTCTGAAAACAGTCACAACTATTTCCATCAAAGATTGGTTTCAACAAACTCAACATGCACTTTATTTACACTGAAATGTTAAATAACATTTAACTGCATTGTATATGTGAGTCAGCAGTTATAGAAGATCCAACACACAGAGCTGATCTGTAAGCTCCACCTAGGAATTTATTATTATTATTATTATTATTATTATTATTATTATTATTATTATTATTATTATTATTATTTACCTTTAATTCACAGGAAAAACATCATAAAGAAGTTAGCAAAAAGATTCTTCAATTTAAAAAACTGACAAATGATTCCTTTTCAAAACCAGCAAGAATATCCCTAAATATACTTTATGACGACAGAAACTTCAAGTTCATGTTTTTATGTAACAAGACGAAAGCAGAAAACTAAAACAATTCTTACCAAGTTCAGTCCAAGTTCTTTTAGGTACCAGGAGGAAAAATAAGTTTTCACTAGAAAAAGTCTTTACACAGCAAAATAAATACGAAGGAAGAAGTCAAAGTACGGCCTTATAAATAAAAATATCCCAATGATGGAGTCTACAGACGCCGCGGCGTTCACATGTCTCATCGTTCACTCAGGTCCAGTAGGACGAATTCATGACACTCAGAGGAAATCAAGTTAGTTAACATCAGTCCAGCAGCTTCTGTCTCTATACGTTACATAAAATACAATAAATATTTCTAAGCTACAAGTGATAGCTACTAATGAGCAGCTAGCTGCAGCTAGCAGCAGCTAACAGCAGCTAACAGCAGCTAGCAGCAGCTAGCAGCATGATAACGGTTAAAAACATACAAAACAGAGCAGAACTGGATATGATTAAATGTGTCTAGTGTTCAAATATAATAACAGAGCTGATCCTAGTAAATACCACAGTTACCAAGGCAACAGGAAAAGGGGGGGTGGACTGTCTGTTACTGGTTGCTACGGTAACCACCAACTGTCCCGAGAAAAGTAACATAACTTAACATGCCAATAAATGTCTGCAGAAACAACTATTAGACTAAATTAAACAAATTTAAGGAACTTTAGATCTATAATATTGTTCAAATAAAACCGTTGCACATATATTATGGGCTATAAGGTGTAAAACATTTTAAACCTTTAAAGAAAATGTCATCATATTCCAGACATAAAAGTGGCATCAACAAGTCGCTTTTTCAGCAGCTCTAGAATCAACTAAAAATTCTTAATAATTATAAAGTGACACTTTCCATTTTCAGACCTCCAGCTGTAGTAATGATTCTGATTATTAAACATTATCAATCACCTTTAGTTTATCTGCACTGAAAACAAAGTTAAGGTGAAAACGATTTGTCTGCTGGAATTGTACCGTCAGGCGAGAGACCAGAACAATGTGAAAAGACATCATCAGCAAACAAATTTAAATTGAGACTGTCTATATAGAGTCAACAAAAGCGACCCCAGAACTGACCCCTGAGGGCCACCATAGAATATATAAACAGAAGAGGAAGTTGCTTGAACACACTGCCACCTGGTGGTCAGACAGTTTTTAAACCAACATTGTTCAGACCATCCAGTATTGTGAAGCCTTTGTATTACAACTTCATGATTAACTGAATCAAATGTCGTAGAGAGACTGATAAAGAGAGATTCATTTATTATCCTAAATGGTTAATAAAACCATGACTAACTTTTAGGACTGGGGTCTGAAAACCACATTTACCTAAACTCATAAATTAAATCCTTTACCTCCCAGTCATCACTCTTCTAACTTCAAACCAAACTACAGCGGCTCATTCCAGCTCTAACTCCGAATCGGGATAATCGATTGTCCTAATGAGAGCCTGGTTGGCCCAGTCCAAAAGGTTCATTTGGATTCTAATCAGTATGGGAGATAATTCCCAGCTGACCCAGTTTTGACTCGTTTTCCAGACATGTTGGCTGTTAAATATGAGAAACGGTTATTTAACGCAGGATGTTTGGAGCCCAGAATGGTCCAGCGATGATCCCGGTCGATGGTGCAGAGGGACTCCTGTGGAGTGGTAATGATGCAGTAACGGGATTTGAGACGGGCCACCGAACAGCAGCAGTCCTGTCAGCCAAACAACAACAAGCTGCTGAGAGGTTTTCCACTCAGAACTCAACGTTCATTCAAATTTACACCAATCTGTGAAATGAATCAGGATTTATTGTGTTTGTTTTGGTTCCTTCATGCCAAACTCTTCTGGTTGTCATGACGAGTTTTGTGTTGTCAGAACATTTTGTTTGGTTTGTGTTCGTTTGGATTATTTTCTCCTGTAATTAAGAACTTGTTTGGTTTGTGCTGGTTTTTAATTTTTGGTCTTTTTTCAAAAAGTTAATCTGCAGGGTTTTTCCAGATCACTTATTACTGATTGTTTTTTTTCTCTCTCTCTGATGAAGCAACAATAACAGACAATGATTTAGTTTACACCTTAAATGTAAATCTGCTCTTCATCTTAGAAAAACGTTGTTGTGAAAACACCCTGAGTCATTCGATAGTTACTATGGCAACTATTTTGGAAGCCAAGATGACTTTGTCTCTTACAGAAACTCTGTTAGTTTTCACGTTTCCCAAACTCTCTGACCGGCTAATTAGTCTCTTGTGATTCGCCCTCCGCCCCACGTCTCTGGAGTTTGAGTCGAAAAGACTTTGACCTTTGAACTCGAGTCGCACCAAAATGAAAATTTGGCCCAATATTGATATTCGATATCCATATTATTGCTATAGTCAATATTTACCAATATTAAATATATTTCAGATATATTTTCCTACCAACTTGTCATTCAGTCTCAACATTTTTTAAAACCAAACCTTCTACGTTTATGAAGCCAATAAAGTCTAATAAAGGCCGTCAGGTGGTTGGTTCATGCAGTACCGACTTAATTGTTTAAAGAAATATAAATGTAAATAAAAATCTCTTACTTCTGAGTTGAAAACTAAAGTAGTAATAATTATTATTTAATGTTTCAAGTTCAAAAAGGAAAAAAAAACAATGAGACATTTTCCAAACAAAAAGTTTCTCCACCATATTTTCCTGTGTTGCTGGTAATTATTTTTACCCTGATTACAAATTAAAAGTCTCCATCTGCATCTATGGGCCACATTTGCATAATTTTTTAACTGCAGTTGGTGGCTGCACAAAATCAGTCTGCATGGGGGCCACAAATGGCCCCGGGGTGGTGGATCAATGGTGGATCAATGGTGGATCAATGGTGGATCAATGGTGGATCAATGGTGGATCAAATCTCATGTTTGCACACCTGTTGGTCCACTTGTCCTAACAAACCGTTCTCCAGGTTTTCCATCATTTCTCCTGTATGTCAGTAGAAATCTCTGTGGATGAACGTAAACATGGAAGGTCAGATCTGCTATTGTTTCCTGAAACGATAACCGCGTCCAGCAGCATCGTCCTCCACCATCACAGCGCCATCAGATGCTGGAGCAAGGAGAACCGGGTCGGACGGAGGTGACAGCAGATCCGCGGCCCCACGCTGCTCTCACGCAGGAAGTCTCACCATCAGCATCGAACTAACGCAGAACGAACGCAGCATCCAGAACCACAGAGGTCAGCTCCTGTTAAATCTGACAGGGAAAAGCCTCTCTGGGAGGAATATCTGAACGGGCCAACCGGGAGCGGATCATCGTCTGCAGCCTGCTCCATCTCTGTGGGCCGAGCGTAATCACAGCCGCAGCAGCGAAACGGGACCGATCCCCTCCGAGAGCGGCTCATTAGGAGGATTTAACGAAATCGCATCAGTGTGCATCATTCAGAGCCGCCGGTCCAGACGCCACAGGTCCACTTCAGCTCAGATCAGTCCGGAGGAACCAACGCTCTGCAAGAAGAGCTGGAAACTTCTCCAGCAAAGGAAATAAGGAAATGATAGCAGCACAACAAGCTGGAGTTCAAAGTGTCAAATGACGTCATGATAGAGGAACAGGGTCAGTCTGGGTCGGTTGTTGGGCCGTTTCTGGACTCCTAACCGCATCAGAAGGTAACAACAGATTCAGGTTTGGTTTAAAACATCCAACCGACGACTCAAAGTTCCTCCAAAACGGACCAGAGGACTGACCAGCACATTTTATTGAAATATCAGAAATGGAAAAAAAAATGTTTGTTTTAGCAACAATTCCTGGGTGGGTTCTGTTTGGATGGGTTCTGTTTGGATGGGTTCTGTTTGGGTGGGTTCTGTTTGGGTGGGTTCTGTTTGGGTCGGTTCTGTTTGGGTCGGTTCTGTTCGATCTCTTAAAGACACCAGAAGCCAAGAAACTGTGGAGTCAAAAATATTTTTAAAATACTTGAGTGTTTTTTTTTTCATCAAAATGAAAATTCAACAAAACCTAAACACACATCACAATATGTGTGCATTTACTAAAATTTAAATTTAAATGTACTAAAATACAATTTACTAAGGTATATAATAAAGTTATAATATGTAAAGTTATGCTTTTTAATAATAAAACTAAAATATTTGTGGAGCCCAAAATTTGCCAACCTGGCAAAAGCTTTAAAAGAATAATGATAAAATTGGTTTTAAAAAAAGAAATTATATCTTTAGAAAAATAATAAAAATAATTGCTTTAGGAAAATAAAGATATATTTAACAAACATTTAATTTCAGTCTGATGTCAGAGAGTAAAATCTGTCAATATCTGGTTTGAACTTTTCATGCAGGCGTCCTAAAAGCCTCGATGCCAGAAGAAGAAGCGTCTCTGTGACGTCAGCAGGCAACAAAACATCAGTTTCCTCCACAGCCAGCAGCCCACCGGCCCACAGACGGGTTGGAGGGTCATACTGGGAACCAGCTGCACAGGACTGGAAATGACCTCTGGATTCCACGACGGCTCCAGCCTTCAACACGCATCACTTTCCTGCTCACAAGATCCTCCATGGCTTCTTTAACAGAATATTTCAGCCTCCAGGCTGCTTTTTAAAAATAACTTTGTTCCTTTCAGGGTGACGGTGAACACAAAGTCACAGAAAATGAAAACAAAGATCAATCCGACAGAAACACCAGAAGGAACGATCGATCAATAAATCTATCTGCCCAACAGGAGCAGCAGCGCCTCCTGCTGTTTCTGCTAAATGAACGGCCAATTAAAAACAAGCAGGTGAAACCAAGAAAAGGTTCTGGACGCATGGCGTCCTGCTCCAGATGGCGTCTGCTTCTCAGGATCTGTGATTTCAAATGCCAAATTTATTCAAATGTCAGGAAACAGCTGCAGGATGAGAAATGATCGCTGACATTTTAATGCCACTGAGTAAATGACTCCGGTTTTCTTCTTTTACATTTTATTGGCACAGCTTGAAGTTCCAGGCATTTAGTAAATGGATGCTTTTCCTAAAAGAGTAAATAAATTTAAAAAATGGTGGTTTATTCTCATGTTAGTGAAGTATCCAAAGCATTTTTCATCCTGGACTGATGACAGTGACCTCACAAAGATGGCGGCCAGAACACGGATCACCTGGAGGCCATCAGAGTTCTGAATGTTTTCATTTATCTCTAAAATGTTCTGGAAACTCTTCTTATAATAAAACATTTAATTTTTCATTATTTCAGTGGGTTTTTTCTACTCATGCATTTTATGCTTCAGCTTTGATCCTCTATGAATTTTAAGCATTTTTATAAACAGAAAACCAATTTAATATTTAATAAAACTATAGAAAATGGAAATAACAGAACCAAATCTGTTGGATAAATCAGATCTGGTGTCTTTCTGCCTTCACTTCTAAAACAGATTTAAAAAGATGCTCTCCTTCAAAAAAACATCAGTCCACAGAATATTTTCACAAAAGTCATTGTTTTTATCAAGAGTCTCTCATTCTGGACACTCATTTTTCCTCTGGGCTTCGTTCTGACGGACGTCCTGGGTGAGTTGGACTCATTTTGTTGCCGTCATTTCTGGGAAGAATCGCCACAGTTCCTCAGTTTTCTGCAGTTTGGTTTATGGGATCCTTTATTCTACTTCACTTCATCAGATGGATCCTTTTCATGCTGTTTCCTGTTTCTTCATCTTTCTACACTTGGAGTTTGATTTAATTGTAACGTTTTACCCATCATAACTGATTTCTGCAGAAACAGTAAAAGAAGCCTGGCGGGTTTTCACTCAGGCAGACCTTCATCAAGAGTTTTGCTTTTTAAGATTTTCTGCACACAGGTGACAAACGAGCAGCTGCTGCAGGTGAAACGACTCCTCCAATCATCTGCACTCATCAGGATTTAAGGTTTATCAGCAGTGCATCATCTGATAAGTGTTCAGCTCCATTTTATTCAAACCGCCTCAATGCTGCATGTCCTTTCAGATAGTTACCATGTCATAGAAATTATTATATTACAAAAACTGTGCAGTACTAAAACAGGAGGAAGGCAGGAAGCAGAAATAAAATATGTTTCGTTTCCAGGCCAAAACGGGAGACTTGGGTTGGTTAATGCACAAATCATGTGATTGGATGAAAGATTTCAAAGTTTGGTCCAAAAGCTAATTAAGCTCCATGTAATAAGATCCCAGACATCAGGAGTACAGAACAAATAAGTGACTCTGCTTGAGGTTGTTTAGCTTCTTAATGAGGAGGGTTTCACCTCCAGGCTCTGAGGAGCAGCGAAAGCAGCAAAAACATCTTAAATCTCACAGCTGGAGCTTCAAACGCTCAGCTCAGCGACACGCCGCAGCCAGGCCTCTCTCTGCTCTCTGGGACTAAAATAGAGGTGCTGAAAGTTACAGGAGAGAGAAAAAATGGAGAGATGAATAAATCAGCGGACAGAGATGCAGATTTAAATGAAGACAGAAAGAGAATGCATTAGAGAGAGACAGAGCCGATGCAGGGGAGAGGAGTAAATAAAAGGAGCATGTTGAACATTAATCAGCTGAGGGTTTTTTAGCTCTAAAGGTATGAAAAGAGAAGCTGAAATATTCAGAGGTTAAAAGGAGAGTAATCTTCCTTCTGTCAGACTTACTGTCAGCGGTAAAGCAGCAGATTTACTGCTTCATGTTTTCCCTGCTTCTACAGGACGGACAGACAGACGACAGGCTGGACAGTGAAAGGTCCAGACTGATAGCTGCACGACACGTTTCCATTAAAAAGCTCAGATCAAACCTCATTGTGGAGCTCATGTTGAATTTATCGAACATAAATGTAGTCTGACACCACAGAGTGAACTGATTGTCAAAGTTTATCTTCCTAAGCAGGAGCAGAGCGGAGATTTAAGACCCAGGATGATCAGTCAGACGGCAGAACGCGGCGCACAGCGCAGACAGGAAGTCACTTCCATGAAACCACAGGAAGTTCATGGATAACAGAGGAAATTATTCAACTCACATCCAAACTAACAGGTGAATATTTTACTGGAGCGGCTCATTCTCAGAGGTCTGAACTCTGACTGCCTTAATGAAAACCGAAAAAATAATAATCAGGTGCAACACCGAAGGTTGAGTTATGGACTCTATTTCCAAAGAGCTGGAAAACTCCACAAGTTGGAATTACAAAATATTTATTTGCTTAATGGAAACATCAAAATTCTGAGTTTTTCAATATTAAGTTTTTACGCCAGATTGAAGTGTTTTTTTTCAGTTGCATCTAAATGGGTTTCTTTAAAGAAAATGAAATGGAAACACTTTTTCACATCACAGGAGTCACATGATGAACAACAGTATGTTACTACTGGCAGAAACGACAAAGAAGACAGGAAGAAGATGACGTCGCATGTTTTTAAATAACTTATTCCTGTGTGACTTTTATTGTGTTTATAATTTAATGGAAACGCCACAATTACAAAATTGTGTTGTTTGTTTTTTTCAACATTATCAGAACATTTATAAAGTTTTCCAGACATTTGTGATAGAAAAGCAGGTCATTAGGGATCATTTCTGTCCTAAGTTGATGTCTCAGGGGATTTACTGAGCACAAGATCCAGGCAGAAAGTGAACACAAGAGGATAAAATTAGCTTCTTCTGCAGAGAGTTAGACTCACCCATAGGGTCAGAGTGGAAAGGAAAATGATCTGGACTGAACTAGGTGATATAAGATGATGAAGTTTTCTACTGGCCCTCAGCAGCGGCTCCCCCTGCTGGCCACCTGGCTGACGGTCCGTGTTGCTGCGCTGCATCAAAGCTGAGCTGGACTGAAGTGAAATTAATTGGAGGAAGGAGGGAGAGGAGCCGTGACTCAGCCTGCTCACTGTAAATGTCAATGCAGGCCGGCAGGTAAACGGCCTGGAGTTCTGCTCAGCCGGGTCCAAACGGATCAACAAGCGCCGCGGCTCAGATTTTATACAACATGTATGAAGAGACGCAAAGACAGGAGCAGATCTACACATCAAAACCAATCTGTATCAAACCCAGAGCCTCAATCAGAAACCCTCCAACCGTCCAGGATCCCACCTGGTTCCTCATACACTGTAAAAAAAAACCCGTCATAATTACAGCTGGACAACTAGTCGTCCCAGAAGTTGTGATTAAAGATAATATTGCCGTTTTGGGATCATTTTCAAGTAACATATGGTAAAAATAATGACAGAAGTTTTTCTCTAAGATCATTAAACTTTAAATTCTAATGAACATTTAACACTGCATATTAATATTCTAGTTTCTACAACATATTTACTCATAATAAGTTATATTTTCCTAGCATCAAGCGTTTATATCTTACTGAGATAATAAAGTACAAAAACATTTAAAATAAGGAAAATATTCTAACATAAAAACATCTTGGTGAGAAAAATGATCTTGTCAGAAAGAAAACAAGAAAAAACCTTCATTTAAGAATCTTACTAAGATTTCAGTTTTTCCAGTGTGGAGCTGGAAGACATTTTATAAACCAAATATTGGACATTTTATCCAAATATAAACAAACAAACAACAGAAACAACAGATAATATGAAGAATAAAGTCTCTGTAAACAATAAACTGGAGAATTTTATCATCCAGTTTTTGGTTAAAAAAAAAAAAAGAATAAATCATGCAAATGGAAATTTTCGAGTTTGTTTTAATTTATCATGTAATCAATTGATTTATTGCTTATTGCATCAGGTGTTTATTGCATCAGATCCTTCCCTTCTTGCCATGTGTTTGTAATTTCCCAGTTTATCACAATCATAAAGCATCCAGTAGATCATGTTGAAACATTCAGACACTCTGGCGGTGGAAGATCCGCCGACTGCAGGCCCAGACTGCAAATTATTTTCTCCAAATTCAATTATGCAGCGAATTGATGGGGTAAGAACTGTCCCAGTAACGCACTGCGAACTGGTGTCATGTGAGGAAAAACATGAAAACCAAGAACCCTGAGGGAGGAAGAACTGAACAAATGGACTAATAGTGTCAATAAAAAAGGAAAACATCTTTAACCTACATTTACCAGGCAAGGCAGCGGAACCACAGAGCCATCGGCCATCTGGCTAATAGAGCACTCATAACATCTGTGAACCTGGGTGGTAATAGGTTGTTGATAAGGAGACAAACAAGGCATTTTATGGCTTTACGCTCCGATCAAATTGTCTGTAACCTCCATCGCAAAATCTGCTTTAATTAATTCCCCTGATAGATCCAGGAGGAGCGGGAAGATTGGCGCAGCAAGGATTAATGGAGGAGAGGACAAGATAACAGATAGGTGGGTCATAAATGAGAAAGGGAGAGAATTTAGATGAAGTGGAAATGTTGAGCCGGTGAGTCATCCCAGTTCCCTGCTAGATGTTTGACCTCTCTGCGGCTGGAAACCATTTACTGACAGCATTTGTTGCTCTTTACACGTCTAAAGAGACGAGGAAAGATTACCGAGAGCAACTAATGAGAACAGGCTGAAGCAGAAGTGAAGGTAAAGCTGCACAGCCTGAATAAATCTGGCTCTTTGTGTCGGTGGACATGGCGGATATTAAGCACGACCTTAATTAACCCGTCCACCTCGTTTCCAGCTCTGGTTTCGCTCTGACTGACGACACGCTCCAACGGGCGCCGCGCTGCGCCGCGCCGCACGTCAATGAACACAAACATGTTGGTCCCATTTAAACGCAGAGCAGAATCAACCGCCCAGCGCCTAATGCAGCAGACATTATGTAAGCTGATTACGCAACACGTGGTGTGAAACTTTATGGAGAACATTTAAAGTGATCCGGTGTTTGATTCGGGCAGAGGCTACCATCGATAGTTTGTGTTACGCAAAACTTTACGGTCAAACTTCTCATCATCTGTACAGAAAGGAAATAGTTCCACTCAGGACGGGGATGCTAATGCTAATATGCTAATAACAAATCCAGGTTTTTGTTGCTAACTTTGAAAGCAAAATTGATTCCAGGTACAACGGAGGATTTGGGTCGTTGAATATCAAATAAAAAGCCAAAGTAAATTTAAATTAAAAATTCTAAAATGGTTCCCATATTCACAGGAAAAAACTTGAATATTCTGTGGCTCTACAAGCTGCAAATCTGCAAGAAAAATTATAATTTTCCAAAATTAAAGGCATATTATATACAAGTCTTTATTTTGAGACAAAAAGTAGCTCCAGTTACATAAACTTACTATGTAACTGGAGATCTGGATGTTTTCCGATGTGCTGGTGGAACGTTGAAACTCTTTCTGTGAAAAACTCTTTCTCACCACTAACACCTGAGACAGCGAGGAGGAAGGTGTGACACGCCTGGGAAATGTTCAAATGAAACGACCTGAAGAAAAGCTTCAGCCTCCAACTCTCCACTGAAACCAGAACGTTCTCCGGTTTCCTCCAGTACTTTGGTTTTCTGTCCAGCTGCAGAAATAAACTCTGAAAACTGAGAAAATCTTATGATTTAGTTTCAAATCTTTCCCTGCTTTTGTTAAACTTTCCTTTCAATCCTCGTTTTCTGCTGTTTAATTAATAATTCACTCTTCCTTGTTCATGTTTGCACTTGACAGCTTGTTGCATTAGCGCCCCCTGCTGGTCCTAGAAGATCCACTAAAGATGGTTTTCCCACTCAGAAAGTGGGATTTCACCCAGTAAAGTCAGAAATAGTTTCCTTTCTCTAAGTGTGAATCCCATTAAACCAGTAAAATACAAAGAATTAAAATTAGCCAACATCTTTAAGTATTTAAAGAAAAAAATTGGATATATTTAGCACTTCCACAATCTCAGCAGTTTCCTAACTCCTAGTTTAAACATAATTCCCAAATCAGCGCTCCGACTTCAGACTCACGCAGCATTACTGTCGCTCCTGCTTTTACTTAATCCGCCTCACTGGATGGCTGCTCCGCATTTCCCCCAATGTGAAGACGGCCTGCTCCGTTCTCAGCCTTACTGATGTTATTAAAGCTCCTGCCAATAATAATAACATCAAAACATGGAGATTTTTACTCAAAACGTTCCTGTTGTGAACTCTGTGAGCCATCTGCACTGCAAAATGAAAAAATGTTACCAACTAATTTTGGTCTCATTTCTAGTGCAAACATCTTAGGACACTTGAAATAAAACTAAACTAACTTACAAATAACATTTCAGTCATTTTTAGATGATTTTTTTTAAGTCAGTGATTCCTTAATATTGATGAAAAAGTTCCATTGGAAAATTATTTCACTTAAAACAAGATATTTTTCCCATGTTATAAATAAAAATAATCTGCCAAGAGAAGCAGAACTTTTTCATTAATATTAAAAAATATTAATGAAATATTCCTACATACTGACATATAATTACTTATCAGTTTTGTCTTATTTTAAATGTAGCAAGATATTTGCTCTAGAAAATAGACCAACATTTGTTTATTGAAACCTAAACAATAAATTCCTGGAGGTTTTACTTCTAATTAGTTAATAAATATTCATATTTCAGATGCGTTAGCGCCGCACGAATAATTTCATTAAAGGTTCATTCTTCCTTGTTCATGTTTACACTTGACAGTTTGTTGCATTGGCGCCCCCTGCTGGTCCTAGATTTTGTGTTGTGTTTCTTAAGTTGGATATTCTAAATTCCCAGTAAGAACATCCACCTTTAATTAAATTCGGCCTGTCATTTTCAAGCTCTGACCCTTTTCCAGCAGAACTTCGGTGCCTGTTGCTTTTGTGTTTTCTGTAAGTAAACGGTAAAACGGTGAGAAATAAGAAAACTCTGACGGGAAAGCAGCAGGAAAGACATGAAGGCAGCAGAACTGTGAGACATTTTGTCATGTTGCAGCGACGCAGCGGCTGGATGAGATGCAGGAGCAGCAGAGCTTCATGCGGCCGCCTGCTGTGTGACGGCGTTAGCATCACTGATGCCGCCATGAAAAGCAGCACAAACTCCCTTTACAGCAGCAGAGGAAGATTACTGAGGCCATGTTGTTTCTCAGAGTGGAGCTTTTAAAGGAAAATAAATGATGCGTTCTCTGCAGCGCAGAACCAAACCATCCAAGGACCGGAACGGGAAACACAAAACTGCACTAATTTGCTTAAAGTTCTAAAAAAAACATTTCCTAATAAAAAGTTTTGTGCTAGAATGAAGTGGATTTTCAGACAAATTAAATTTGATGTATTTTGCAAAGCTTCAACATTTTTCCAAGTCACACAAGTCACATGATCAACAGCCGGATGTTACTACTGACAAAAACTACGAAGAAGCAAACAGGAAGTAGTATTAGGATGATGGTTTGTTTTTATTTTTGTACATAGAAAAAGTTGAGTTTGACTTTTGAAAGCTCCTCTGTAAAAACACCAACTACATTTGCCCCAAAACGTCACAAACAGAAACGCTCCCAAGTAGGCGGGGCTTGTCGATCCAACGCCTAAATAAGACGCCGACGTCTTATTATTGGCTGAATTATTAATATATATGTCAGGTAACTGCAGAGGTGGGCAGAGAACCCAAAGATTGGACTCAAGCAAAAGTAAAATGTATTTTGTAAAAAGTATACTAAAGTACTGGGCAACTGATCAGACTAATAGTCACTTAATATTTAAGAATTACATAATCAGATTAAAATATTATGTTACGTGGAAATTTAAATGACAATAATTAATATAAGTAACAAAAAAATAACAAAATCAGGTAAAATATTTTTTTCTAAATCAGTAAAACTTATGAATCAAAAACTGCAAATTTTTGGTTAAAACATGTTTGAAAATGTTTTAATTAATAAAAACAAGGCGATTGTGAAATTGTTTGAGGTATTTTTAACATTTGTAGGATACTGAAGGATTTGTGCATATTGGTAGTGATTGTTAATCCATTAAAGCATTAAAGGATTAATCAATTAATCGATCTATTGTGTGTCAGACTGCAGGTGACAGCCGTTGGGTTTCTCTGTTGCTCTGAGGAGAAACGTGGAGACGAGCCGCTCTGGTTGGAACCAGCAGAAACTGGAATCTTTTTGTGTTTCTGTCGATTCCCTGAGACCTGCGGACGGCGTGTCAACGTCTCCTTTAAGGAAATAGAGAATTGTGTCCTGTGACGCCAGTAGTCGGTGTTGACAGTTGGAGGACACTGAAACAGGAAGAAGAAGAAGACAGCCAGAGGAAAGAGGGAGATGAAGATCTGGCTCCCTCCTCTTCATCACCATGCTAACAGGCTAGCAGCTACAGAGAACTAATCCTCATATCTGATCTTTCTCTGTTGTTGTCGTCTTTTGTTGTGCTGGTTGTGAGCCTGAGAGGATAAATATTCAGATCGTCCAAACGCGCCGCGGCCTTCAACATATGATGAGACAAAAACAAAAAAAATCCAGAGAATCTTTTAGACGGCGACTTTGATGGCAATATGTGCCGCTGTCGCCCGGAGGCAGCCATCGGATCACGTGCGTGGTGACGGGGTGGTGACAGGGTCCGCGGGGTTACACGCCCTCCGGAGCAGGGGGCGGAGCCTCCCACTGACAGACGGGCGGGGCTAAAGCAGAACGCTAGCCGCCGCGAGGGGAAGCGTGGGGATGAAGCTCAGCTGCCAGCAGTCATCAGATCACTTTCGCTCTGTTTGTGTCAGTGTTGCTGTGTGTGTGTGTGTGTGTGTGTGTGTGTGTGAGTGTGTGCGTGCCCTTGCGTGTGTGTGTGTGTGTGGTGACAAACCGCTCACACTGATCCCTGTGACTTTAACTCCCTGACATCTGTATCCCAGATTCAGTCGTTACGCGGTGAAAGAACAGAATGTAAGTAAATAAATCTCTGCAGCCTGGCCTCAGCTTGCCAGGCGTTCGGATGTGGATGTGTGTTGGTATCTGACGACGCGCGGTAACAGAAGGAGGGTGGGCGGACGGTGGGGCGGCTGCGGGACCCCGGCGCAGCAGGAGCGCTGCAGGCTTTCTCCTGATTATGTAACCGTGTGAACAGATGCAGCGGTGGCCGCTGGGCGCCGCGCCGGAGGGGGACGGCGGTCCGGCAGGCCGAGACGGCGCCGGTCACCAGTCACTCTCTGATCCGTCACATGTCGGGCCTCTGGGCGGGAGAACACCTGGATGCAGGAAGCCGCCACTTGTTTGTCACGCTTCGTTTTAGTTTAACTAACAGCAGAAACTCAGATCAGTTTAAAGGAGACGAAGCTGCAGCGTCTAAAAAAATCAAAAATAAATCATGTCCCTCAGCTCTTTACTGTGTTTTAATAAAAAGAAAACACAGCAGAACATTTATAAACAGTCGCCTAAGCGGCCATGATGGAATTTATCCACCAGAACAAAAGAATTTGCTGAGTCACTGGTTGCTATGACGATTCCCGCCTTTCCTAGGACGACAAGTTCTGTGGACAGGAAGTTACTCTTTAAAATCCATCCATAAATAAAGATATCTTCTCTGGACTGGATGGTAAACAAACCAACTTTCTAAAACTCAACCAGACTCAGACTGAAGAGAAGATTTTTCATTAGATATGGATTATCTGGACAAATATAAGAAGTCAGGATTAAAAACCTCAGGTTTTATAGGTTTAATATTTTTATTTTCTGAGCGGTGTTAACCCATCTTCACTACGACTCGGCTGGATTACCGTCCTGTGGCGGGTCGTGTTTCAACGCAGCGTAAACATGAGCACATCTCCACTGGAGTCCCAGACATTACAAGCTCCTCCTTCCATCTCCCTGACCTGCCGCACCATTCAGCTCTACAGCCACCAACCCGCTCCGCCCTCCATCAGCTGAGGATCAAACTGGATCAAACTGGATCAACGGTGAGTCTGTATGCTTGATGGGATTGAATTATTTCTGTTGATGAAAAGTTTATTGTTCAATTTAAAACTAGAAACGACATTTGCTGTAAATTCATAAATAAACTGAACTGAATGAATTAATTTCATTTTATCTCAGATGACGACCAGAAGAAATGGACTCTGACTCCATAAACCTGCATTGCTGCAGACAATAATGTAATGTAGCTGAAAAGTACTGTAGGCCAAAAAATAGAAAGACAAGGACTTCATGCATTAAGACGTTTCTGATCTGAAACGATTCAACTGTTTGTATCTAAAATCACGAAATCACTTCTATGGCTGCTTTAAATTTTGGATTTTTCAGCCACAGTTGTCTTGATTGATCACTTATAGGTAACTAATGGGAAATAATCCACATTTTGCAGAATAAGCCCATTTTACAGCTCCTATAGACTAGCGGCAGCAGCAACTGCTGAGCTCATCATCTGAATCAGACTTGGACTGAACCGTTTTCCTGAAAACAGTTTTTTAAATGGCAAAATGAAAGAGCAGGAGCTTCTTAAAGAGACAGAGACCCAATTTCAAGGCGTCAATTTGTGAAATTACATTTTGTTTCAAGTTGTATTAGCATTTTCACAACAACTAAAGGTAACAGTAACTTGATCGTGTTATAAAATGAATAACACTTCCCGTTTAAAACACACCAACAGGAGAAGCTTGGTCTGGTTAAAAGATGGACGTGTTTCTGTTTCAAACAACTAGCTTAACTTCAAAATTACATCTCTGTACCAACATCTTTAGCGAAGCTGCCATCATTGTACCAGAAGTTCACAAAAATCATTACAGTGGAGACGTGAGATGTTTTTTTCTTGACTTTATCTATAAACCACAACAAAACATCAACACGTTTTTATTTAGAGACATTCTCAACAAGAGGGTTTTTCTGTGAAAATCATTTTCACCTCTCAGCCGCACAAAGCAACAAAAAGACAAAAGAGCTGCATGTTCTGTCTGTTTCCAGTGAAGATGTCGATCAGAAGGTTGCCTCCGCCTGCATGTTGCCTGGTTTGAGCAATCAGAGCTCAACCTGCAGCGTCTCTCATCTGAATCACAGGAATATGTGACGTCCAAATCAACTCACTCTGAAATTCAAACCTGTAAACACTGCTAACGTAAAAAGGTGTGAACTGGAGACCTTGGCATTTCAAACCCGTTGAAGAATAATTTCCAGGTAATGTGGATCTGTCGACAGAGGCCCTGTTGGCTCGGGGCGTCGGGGGAAATAACGCAGCCCGCTAAGAAGCGCCAAGGATTTTTTTCTTCCCTCCGGCGCCTCAGGAGGTCAGTGCAACTGGGATTAAAGGCATTTTTCATGAGACGACACAAGACGACTGCAAGTTCAAGTGCAGGGGATGTAAATTACTGCAAACCGACTGGAAGAAACGGAAACTCCATATTTCTTTCCTGACTGAACCAACAGCAACGCAGGAGGACATCAGCATAAATCCCTGATAATAAACTTAATGAATGAGAAATTTGAGAGATTAATGGTTCCACAAAGCAAACCCAGCCTCAACAAAACAGATGCTGCTGCAGAAAGAGCTGGAAAGAAAAATGGCCTCCTGCACAGAAACCAGCAGCTTTCCAATCTGGATTACCTCAGATTTGTTGTTTATAATTATTAGATTAATTTCTAAATCAGATTAGGTCACACAGATCAAGCAGCGGGATTACAACCCAAACCCAGAGTGAGCTGGAGCTGCTGTAAAATAACCCAGCAGTTCGTCCTCCCTGCAGTGAGCCGCTGATCCAGGTGTGACCGTATCAGCGCCGCGCCTCATTACGCAAGCGCTGACGTGATGCCTGGTGAGATAAGGAGCTGCAGGACGGAGCGGAGCGCAGCCCCTCGGACGCGCTGGACCGCTCTGTCTCCAGCCGCGCAGCAGAGGCGACGCTCCAGCTGGAAGTGATGGATTAATAATTAAACCGCAGCTCTTCTTATCTGGGAGCGGATAAGAACAGCAGCAAACATCTCTGGCAATCGCAGCCTGTTGTTTCTCTCTCATTTAACAGCAAATCCTCCCTGGGTCCAGTCCAGCAGCTCCAGCCCTGCTCACTGTTTGCCCAGAACCCAGAGTCTGAACACAAACCGCAGCTTTGACACCAACAGGCAGGAAACCTGCAGCACAAACGCACACAACTCCTAAAAAACCAACATGAATTACTCAATTAAACCAGGAAAACTGGGAGTTTCTACCAGTCATTGAACAGTTTCACTTCCTCAACTTCTTGTTTCCAAGTTTAAATAAAATACAAAACATAGAAAATACAGTGGTAATAAACCTCCTCATTTGATGACGTAACTGAAAAAGAGCATCAGACAATTCATTAGGTTTTCTTGATTTTTGTACGAAAAATATTTCACCATCTTGTATCAGCTGCAAAATATTTTGCGGCTTTTTTCAATTAGATAATAAAAAAAGTATTTCATTATTTACTTAATGAACTGCATCAGATGCAGTCGCCGTGGTTACGACCTCTCCAAAGTCAATGTTTAAGTAAAATATTACAAAACAAATTCAAGAAAAATTAGAAACTAAAGGAAGTTTTTGACTTGGTTCAAATTTCACATTTAAATAAAATAAAAACTTATGATTAAATGTTTCAAAACAAAAAAATTCCTAATTGTTAAAAACTGAGATTTTGTCATGTTGGCAGCAACTAAATTATATTAAAAAAAAAAAATTAAGAATTTTTTTTTCTTTAATGTTTATCCAATAAGGGAAGTATATTATTTAATTTAAAGAAAAATCATCAGAAGCTTTCAGGAAACATTTATGTTTTTCCTGTAGTTGCGTTACGCACGTGCGTTCTTTTCATGCCGTGTACGCGCGTGCGGTCAAATACTTGGAAAGCGCACGCGCGCGCCCCCAAATTTGAGCACGCGTGTATGTTTCAGCGCTTTGTCCGTGCGTGCGTGCGTGTGTGTGTGTGCGCGTGTGTGTGTGTGAACACATAAAGCCCGTGTTGTGGTGCGCGCGCGGCACACTGACCTCCGCGTGTCTCCGGGGGCAGCCACGCCACGCCGCGCTGCCATCAGAAATCACAGGACAGGAGGAGTTAAAATCCACGCGCCGCCGGAGTCTCCCACTCAGTCCGAGACAGTGTGACTTCCGCCGCGCGTTTCCTCCTTCATTGTCCGTCACCGGCTCCTAGTCCCGGACCTCAGGGCGCGCGGACTCACCCACCGACCCACGCGGGGGGGAACCGGCCGCAGACAGGCTGAAGTTGTGGAGTTAAACCATCCCCGCTGCTGCTGCTGCCGCTGCTGCTGCCACGGATTTGACTCTGTCAGCTCTGGACACACAAACGCAACTGAAGCGCTTTTACGCACAGCGCGTCAGAGCCGAGGGGGGAGGGGGAGGGACGAGAGAGAGAGGAGAGGAAGAAGTGAGATATTTTACTAAATGAACGGAGGGATGAAGGAGAATAAAAAGGAGAACTGTTCTGGGTGAAAATATTTACACAGAATAAGTCTAAATATTAAGATAAAATTTGAGTTTCATCTGGTTCCAAATGAAACCCGGAACAGAACAGAACTCAGAACGTGTGTGGACTTGTTGTCCAGCTTCCTTGTAGCTCCATCCATCTTCGTTTGAAGGTCAGTATTTCCCTCAGCATGACGCAGCAACCACCGTGTCAGGCTGATCAATGGTGCGTTCAGGTGATGCTCAGAGCAGATTCTTCTGCCATGGATTATGATTTATTGAAACTATTGGTGGTGAAATCCACAAATCTGGCCTAATCTTTACTAATATCAAGCTCCTGTGTTTCTACCTGGTTAACACAACTCACCATCCCCACAGTGACACACGGTGGTGGCAGTGTTATGCTGTGGAGAGGCTTTTCTTCAGGTCAATGAGAAGATGGATGGAGCTAAAATGCTGCTAATTTTAGGACAAAGAGCTGCTATGGAATGGTTTAGAATGGTCCAGTCAAAGTTCAGACCTGATTCCAACTGATAATCTGTAGAAAAACTTGATGATCTTCAGATGTTCTCCATCCAATCCAAACTTTGAGCTGCTTTCCAAAAACCAAACGACAGAAACTTCAACTCTGATTCCTATAAGAACTTCACTTCTCTTCATAATTTTTACCTTTCAGAAAAAATAAACACCAACAAATAAAACGCTGCTCCTCCTGAAAGCGTCCGTCTGAATCAGAATCAGTTTTTCTGATGTTGGCGGCTCGGAGGAGCTCCGTCCGTCCGTCCGTCCTGCGGAGCTCATCAGGCCTCTGCAGAAATGAGCCCAAAGCTCAAACTGATCAGGTTAAACTCCCTTCATTTTATTTACATGTTAAAAGAAAATAAAAATGTCTATTTATGTTTTAAATTGTGACCAACGTTGCAGAATAGTTGCACATGAATTGAAGGTTTTAGGTTTTGTCATTGTTTTGTGAAATCACGTTAATCTGCCTTCTGTTTTGGTCCTGGTAGATTTTTAAACTCAGATTATTTGAGAAATAAGGGAGAATTTTAAAGGAAATTCCTGGGGATTTGGTTTAAGATCGATCAATACTTTGCTGTAGAGCCGTTTAATTAGCCGTTTAATTAGCCGTTTAATCCGCGCTCTGTGCAGAGATTACCTTTAAAGATGAATAAAACCGATTTAAAAATCCAATATTTCCTGAGGAAAATGAAGCAGTAGACTTACATGTGGTTCAGTCTTCAGTGATCGTCTTAATGTGAAGATAAAAGCTCTGAAGGTTTTCATGCTCTGCCCAACTAAACAGAAAAATAAATGACCCCATGTCTTTGAGATCTGATCCAATCGAGCCAGAGAGAAACTTCAGCCACTTCAATGCAATACTGAGTTCATGCAAACAACAAAGATAAAAATCTGAAAGAATAAACACTTTAACCACTGCAGGGAATCTGTGTTCAGATCAGGGGAATAAATCCAGAGGAAAAGCTTTCAAGTCTCTGTTGTGGTTAATACTTCAGTAAGTCCTTTGAGTTTTAATTTGAAAGCTCTGTATTCTTTCAAATCAGTGGAGCAAATATGTCTGAAAAAGATCTAGATGGCTAAAAGCACTAGCTACACTATTTCACAACTGAAATCACACATGAATAAGTTTGTGCACCTGATAAATCATTGCTGCTCCCATCATCCTCCAGCCACTTCCTGTCGTCTTCTTCGTCTTTTCCGTCAGTGGTAACATCCGCTTGTTGATCACTGGAGTGTGTTATGCATAAATTGTTTCTATTGCAGTTTCGTGAAATACGCAAATTTCAATACAGCCGAAAAAACATCTGATCCTGCTGTGTTTCTAATAAGCTCATTTATTTTCATAATTCTATTTTGTGCTTTAATAAAGTCAGTGGAAACACAGCTGGTGGTAAATGTCCTTAGCAGGTTTGAGATTCACTGCTGGCGTCCATCAGGACGTCCCAGCAGGTAAAGAAAGTCGGAATCTTTTGGTATTAATTCACATCAGATCTGTTTAGTGCCCTTTAATCCAACTCCAGTCCGTCTTGATAGAAAGTCCGGTTCCGGTTTGGGAGGTGAGAACACGTATTCAAACCAAACCAAAAAAGCGTCAACAAACCTCGATCTCGTTTCTGTTGAACTCTGGCGCTTACGAATGTGTAAACACCAAACTGACATGAGGTCGCTCCAAAAGCAGGAAGTGAACTACAAAACAGGGCATTCTGGGTAAATACAACCAAAACAAAAGTCTAGCGCCAGCAGGAGAAGTTTCTCGTGTTGTTTTTGCTGTTGTTGTTGTTGTTGTTGTTGTTGTTGTTTTTTCACCAGAGACAAAAGAAAATTCATCCAATTACTAAAATCTGATGTTACTCCATTTTTGTTTACGTCTCATGAAGAAGAAAATGGCGCTCAGTGTCTTTTTCTGAGGTTTTAATGTTGTTTTCTTCAGTGGTTCTCGGTGCAGCGCCCCTACAGGCGAGGAGGGGAACAGGTTGCTCAAACGGTTTGGTTTGTTTTACTCAGAGCAGTGAGAAAGAAAAGCACAGCAACAGGAAACGTAACAAATGTTACAACTTTAGTCCTGAATCAAACTGAGTCTGCTGGACTATCAGGTGTGTTAAATTCAAACCTGGTTCAATCAGAACCGTCAGTCATGTTCAATAAATCTGCTGAAGCTCATTAAACCTGATCATTTATTCAAACCTCCAACAGAGAGAAATGTTAGTTAGTTTTATTACAGAGTGACTCTCCCCATCATTGTCATCCTGTTTTGGGTTCTTGGTGAGATAATTGGACTCAAAGGAACTTTTTGCCTGTTTGGAAGATTTAAATTAGAGGAAAAACTCCAGTTTATCATTCATGTGGCGCGTCACATTCTCAAGGTTTTCAGCTTTTCTATCTCAACAGAAGCCAATAATCTCCTGATTCATGTCATGGAATAAAGTTTTCTCTTTAGCTTTGGGCAAGAAGACTTTAAAGTAAGAAAAAATTAAGAAAAAGCATGAAGGGCGACGCAGGAGTTCAGTTTATTCCTTCTGACCAAATGAACCGGATCAACTTTCACTTCAAACGGTTTTAAACTTTCAGGCGATGCAGAAAAATCTGGTGAATCTTTGAAATAGTTTTATTCTATTTATTGTCTCATGAAAAATATATCGTCCTTTACAGGGAAACTCCTTTTCTCCCAGCAGCCATTGCAAAACTGATGCAGTCTTTTCACAATAAAAGCATGATTCTGATGGGAGTGGGAATGTGGCGACCACCAGCCACCGCCATTGCCGCTGCCACCGGTCTCAGTTTAGATCAATCAGCCATGCGTGAGCGGCGCTGGGTGGCCCGGTTCTGATCCATTGCGCCCACATGTGACCGGGATGCTGCTTGTTGCCTGTGTGAGTTTGGTTTGCTGGAGCAGAAACATGTCTCACCCAGTGTGTGTATGACGTGGCAGATATGTGTTAGAGAGAGTGTGTGTGTGCATGTGTGTGTGTGTGTTTGTGTGTGTGTGTGTGTGTGTGTGTGTGTGTGAGAAGGCAGGGAGCTAATTTAAAGTGAAATGTGGAGTTTGCTGGAGTGTGGCTGTTAGTCTGAAGATGCAGATAACACAGCATCAACATTCAACACATTTTATTCACATCAAACTGCATGACAGCATAGAAGAAGAAAATAAAACTGAACTTTATGACCCTCATTAAACAATGTTTTCATACAGTGTTAATTAGTTCATCATTTACTGTTGTAACCAGAAAACATGTCAACCATTTTCCATGTTTCCATTAATGATTCTTCATGCACTTTCTACTTCTACTGAATAAGTTCTGATGCAGAAAACTTTTCCATCCAGAGATGAGTCTCTGCCTTACCAGAGGCATGACACCTGTACAAACCTCCATCTTGATTGGTGCAGTTTATGCTAGATAGCAATGCTAACTTCCTGTTTAACGTTAACTTCCTGTTTAACGTAGGAAGTTAACGTTGGTCTGTTGGTCTGTTTAACGTTTACTTCCTGTTTATCGACCTCTGGATCGGTCTGGATCGTTCTGGATTGTTCTGGATTGTTCTGGATCGTTCTGGATTGTTCTGGATCGGTCTGGATCGTTGTGGATCGTTGTGGATCGTTCTGGATTTTTCTGGATTGTTCTGGATCGTTCTGGATTGTTGTGGATCAGTCTGGGTCGGGTCCGTAGGGAAATCCCATCCTCCTCTGCTGCGCGACGTTTCGTCAGAAGACAGATTAGGCCTGTCAGGCCAGCAGCCGAGTGTGAATATCAGACTTATGGCTTCGTCTGCCCAACACACACTCCGTTACGTAACACCGGTCCGGCACCGCCTCGCTGTCCATCACGCTCACAAGATTTTGGGGCACTTCAGTCGGAGAGAATTACATCTTTCATGGTTAGCATGAAATATAGAAACTATGTGAGAAGTGGAGGAGTTCAGGGTCTCTATTTGTCACTGCAGATTCTTTTCCTCATCAGGTTTGGATATAAAGTCCCTGCCAGCTCCAGACAGACGGTGGGATGAAAACAGGAGAACAGGATGGCAGCAGGAGGGAGAACTGGAGAACAAAAAAAATGTTTTTAAGTTGCTTCATGTGCAGCGTTTACCTCCAGGCTGGGAAACGTTTCTGAGATGCTGCAGCGTCTGACCAGTTGGAGTTTCTTCGCTTTTCGTTCTCAGAGCCTGGAAATGTTGCTCAGATGTTTCTAGATTCTCCTGAGATTCAGTTCGTCAGGTTCTGCTGCACGGAGCCACATTCTAATTAAAAGAATCTACGCTTTTCCAGAACTTGAATATTAATACACTGAAACACAGAAAATACGTTTGAGAAGTTGCCTGAAATGAAAAACTGTTGAATTTTGACTTTTGGTGCCTTGAAAAAGCAACTTCATGTTGCACAACAACTTTAAACGATTTTCACTGGGATGTCATGAGACAGACAACAGAAAATAACAAATAAAGTCTAAATGTGTAGAACTTTTCACCAACAGGGAAAAAAAACAAACAAGAAAAAACTGTGATGAAAAATAAAATGTAATGAAAGTTTTACTCCAGACTAGAATGAATTACTTTAAAGGAAGTCAGTGTTTCGTCTGTTTTGCAGTTTTCTCAAAGTTTGTTCCAGATTTGTGGTACATAGAAGCTGAATGCTGCTTCTCCGTGTTTGGTTCTGGTTCTGGATGTGGAGCAGAACCAGAACCTGAGAGGCCAGCAGGTTTAATCCATTCTGGACCAGCAGCAGGTTCTGGACACTGCAGCAGGAATCAATCATAAATCAATCAATCAATCAATCAATCAATCAACGCCTGGATGAGTTTCTCTCATCGGAGACTTTAGTCCTCTGAACCTGGAAATGCTCTGCAGCTGGCATGAGGCCCACTTTGGAACCGTCTTTATGTGGCTCTGAATGTTCAGGTCAGAGGTCAGAGGTCAGCCTGATCTCTAACTGAAGCTGTGCACTGACTCTAGATCTATAACTCTAGATCGTTCCTATTTAGGTCCAAAGATAATAACTTCAGTTTCTGTCCAGCTGGAGAACGTTTTGGGACATCCACACATTGATCTGTTCAGTGATTGGATGGGGTCAAAGGTCACCTGGTGACATTGTGACGTAGAGCTGTGTATCGTCTGCATAGTTATGGCAGCTGATATTATTTCCTGTTAAAACCTGACAGGTCCTAGGATGGATCCTTGTGGTTCTCCAAATGGAACGTCAGTCTGTTCTGATGAGAAGTGACCAGTCATCACTTCCCTTCTGTCTTTTGTAAATTCAAGATTTTGTTCATTTTAATTAAACTCTTCCTACTTCCTGCTCCTCCGGATCCAGGAAACGTGGCCGGTGTTATTTATTTTAATCCCGCTCTGTTGACTCTGTTGGTTTATTCTCCATTCCTGCAGAGTTTCTCAGTATTTATATTTATTACTGTCACGTCGATGTTTTCCCTGCAGGCTGCATTCGTGGAAAGAAAATAATTCTTTACAGAAAGATAAAGTTGTGGTTGGTTCGGATGCTTTCTTTTGCTGCAGGTCAGATGGATGTTTTTCCACAGGCTGCCAGGTGGAGTTTAACTCTCATCCATCTGCCAGATGTTTTCCTCAGCATTTACATTTTTCCTCCGTCGGAGTGAGAAGAGGAGGAACCGCAGACGAGGAGCAGAGCACCAACAAACACAAAGCTAGTCAGCAGCTAATGCTCCATATAAATGTCAGACCTGTTTCTCTTCTTAATGCTGAATGTGAGCAAAGAGCCGTATGTTCCTGAAACAGAACATTTCCATTCCCCGTGGAGATAAACTTCAGATTACGTTCTGACTCTCACATGGCGCAGATTAAAAGCAATCAGAGATAATGAGAAGCTTATCTGGTACCAGGCAGATGGTTGATGGAGAAAAACTGCTGCTTCAGCATTTCATCCAGCATCAAGGAAAAGGGAAAAAACACAGAAAGATGCAAATGATGATGGATCATCCAGGCGTTGTCTCGACTTAGAGCTAAAAAAGAAAAGATAAATCCAGCTTGAGCTTTCTTAACTGCTGATCAATCAGCAGCAGAAAAGCTCTGCGTGTTCAATGTTTCTCCATCAGACCTGAACCTGCTTCAGGTTTCCTCAGCAGAAAGTCACACAGCTCTGGAAACGAGCCGTTTGTTAAACTCAGGTGTGGCAAACAAAATATGCATCTAAAACCTACAAGATGGATTTATAGATCCCTGCAGGAGACAGATGGATTCAAAACAAGGTTTATACGGCGTGAACACGAGGAGTTTATTGGGGCTTTTCTTCTGTTATGCATGAAATCCATGGAAACACTTTAATATTTCTCCTCACTGGCGACACGTCAGAGGAAAATTGCAGAGTTACATCCATAAAAATGTTGAGAAATCTTCTCTGCCAAAGACGAGCAGCTCTTGGCGGAGACGGTGTGATGGAGTGGGCCGTCTGGAAAAACAAGGCTTTCGGTTCTGGAGGTCGTCTGAACGCCGAGAGAAGAGATTTTAATAAATCCCACGTGAAATAAACCAGAGCTGGAACTATAACAAACCAATTTAAATGAACTAATCACATGGGAAACATTTTAATGCAACTAATCACACGTCCCAAACTGGAACCTTTGTTTTGTGTTTCTGGTACGCCTGTAAACGTGACGCACCAACAACATTTACAAACAGCGATGGAGGAAAGAGCTGCTTTTCTTGACCAACTGGGTTTAAGTTCTGCTTCAGAAAGCGATCTGATTGGACGTTGGGAGAGACTCTTGTGTTCAAGCTGAGCTAAAAGGAGTTAGCCTGAAGTAGCATCTCGATGCTAACCATGTAGCAGCACTCAGACGTCCCCAACGCTAACGTCCATATTTCTGAAGGTTTGTTCAAAGAATTTCCATAAATTAAAAATAAATATATTAGTGATCGACCTCATATGTCGATTTATTTGATAACTTAGCAGCAAAAAGGGATTTTAAATTGAAATGGTTATTTTGTTGATATAGGTTCAAGAATAAAGTGCAATAAATTAATTACAAAGCCAGAAATGAACTTAATTAAAACTTTGAATTCAGTCCCACTACTAAGATAAACGACTAAATTAGCAACATATTTTGTTTCTTCAAACTTTAGTAATCCAATCCACTGTGGCTTCTCCTCTTTTATCCCTCATCCAGATTTGGTTTATCTTGCCCTTATTTTATTAAAATCCATTACGCAATAGCAGGAATATGCTAATCTTCCTGGAGCAAATCTGTCCTCACACCGAACGGCACCCAGACCCACCGCCGTTTCTGACGTTTTCAGGACAGGAGACGCTCAAAATAAATCTAGAAAAACACTTTCTAAGTATTCAAAACGATGATAACATGTCCAGCTCTGTGTGTTTTCTACATTTGAATCATACTTTGGTGCATAAACATGCTGTAGTTAGATTGTGGAGCTTTAAAAACGGCCTGGCTGTAAATAAATCCGCCTTTCTAGGAACAGAAAGCATTAAAATGTATCAAATAAATGCCCAGTGGTCCACTTAAGCCCACAAACATCCCATCCCTCACTGCTCCTGTCATTTAGCTTCAAAGCTTCGCGGCAGCAGAAGCCCACAGGGAAAATATTCCCTCCTAAAATCAGGGGAAGCTGAAGAGCCGCCTGTCTTGAGATGACGCTCACTCACATCTGATAAAAGGACTTAAGCTCGCTTCCCCCGGCAGGCGGACACGCTTTCACAAATCCCTGCTCATCTGTTCCATCGAAATAAGGCGAAGATGTTGACATTGTTTTCCAGTAAGACGGCTCACATAAAAACAGCATCAGTGGCGTGTCGCTCCGTTTCTAATTAACGTGTTGTGATGTGTCCTTCAGCCAAACTGCAGCGTTAAACAGCGGCAGCGGCCTGATGTTCCTCCATCGCAGCGCGCTCTGCTGCGTCTTCATGATGCTCTTCATCACCGGGAGCAGAGCTGCACTCCAAACGTTTCATCTTTCAAAGATGTAATGAGGGTTTTGAGCTCAAGTTTGAAGTGATTCAATTATTTCAAAAGAAAATAAAAATGCTTCAGAGAGCAAAAGTACACAAACTGCAATTACAGTAATTTTGCAATTTAAAGAAAATGTCCTTCAAAAAAAAAAGAAGTATGATCAGCAAAATATCATTTCTTAAAGGGGCAGTGTCACATAAAATCTACTTTTATCAGCATAACAATGTTACTCTCTCATCAAAACATAACAGGAGTGTTGCGTTGAATCTTTCAGGCTTGTTAGAGAAATCCTTTAATCTCCATGGCAACCGCTCAGCTCCTTCAGACTAGCAGCAGTAATTAGCAGCTGCTCAGAGCAGTGCTGAGACTCTTTCACTGTTGAAAGACAGTGAAAGAGTCTCTTAAAGGGTTAACAGAGGAGCCATGTTGGGACGACTTCCTGAAGGCGGGGCTTCAGAAAGAGCAGGAGCTTCTTAAAGAGGCAGAGACCCAATTTCAAGGCACAAAACTACAGAGTAAAATCTCTATTAAGTCACATTTCATGTATTTTTAGCAACAGATTATCTGAACCGTTCAGTCAGTCGGATCTGAACTGGATGTTGTGAACAGGTAGTCGGAGTGTTTCCAGTTCCCCAGTGGAAAATCTCACTTTGGTGCCATTCCAGTTGATTTTTCCAACTGTGAAGTTGGAATTTTCCAGTTAAAGTAAAGCTGGAACGCAGAATTGCATGGCTTCAGTCAGAGGAAATCCGGACTGAGTTTATTCAAAGTAACCTGACCATTAATGTGAGGAGGAAACAGTTTCCAAACTCCTCAGAGATTACATCACAACACGCAACTTCAAGAAGTCCAAACAGCAACAATATTCTCACAAATATGAATTTTATGTTCAGTTTTCTGCCTAAACTTCTTTAAAGTTTCATTCTTTTACTTGTTTGCCTTTGTGTCTCTGCAGTGGAGATAAAAATCCAACTTTTCTCTCCAGATTATTTGTGAATTTAGAAAATGGAGCCCATACAGTTAATTACGGCCAACAGAACCAGGAGAGCGGGACGGGGGGTTCTGTTGATCAGCTCACAACTGTCCCAGAAGATTAAAGCCCTCAAATTATTCTGTGCAACAACAGCATGTTTGAGTATTTGCTTTTCAGCCTCCATCATTACATTTCAAAGCCTCTGGTAATGCATCACAGCAACATTAAACTCACTGAAGCTTTAAGAAAATCCAATTCTGCAAACACACACAAAAAAAAAAACGATGATAAGAGAAACGTTTCCAAATGGTGTCGTTTTTTACTCCAAAAATTTAGACAAAGATAAAACCTGAAGGATGAGCACATTCACCAGACTTTAAGCTCATCTCATGTTTCTGTCAGGTAACTTTTCAAACAAATTATAATGAATGTAAAGGTGTAGAAATCTTTCTGAATCCTCCACACAAAACCCTTTTAGTTTCTAGTGAAAAATATGTTATTACACTGGAATTAAGATGAAACTTTTCTACAAGATATGAGTATTTTTTAATATTAGCTTTAAAATAATGTTTCTTCTAGCAGATTATTTCACTTTCAACAGAAAAAATGTCTGAAACTATTTTATGAATATTCAATAATTGTTTATTTAAAACTCATCTTAATGGACCTTTAAGTTATTTTTACCAAATTTAAGCGTACCAAGTTATCTGAACTAGAAACTAAACCAAACTACTTGGTTAGATTTTGTGTTTTTGCAGTGCAGTGACCCCCCACCAGGAGTTTATGGATCATTTTAAAGGAACAGAACCAGCATCTGGACCTGCGTGGATCTGAGTGAGAATCTTTTTTAATGCTGATGAGAATCAACAAAAGAGAGAAAAAAGAGGAAATCATCACAAACATGAGCAGATTGTAAATTAAAAATCAACCAACTGAACACTAAGACCCAACTGTAGCTGGTTTGTTGTTTTGTTGTTTAAATGGCAGCAGTTAAATTTTATTTAATGTAAAACATTGAGTTTAAATGTGTGGTAGTTTTAGTAAATTTGTGTTGATGCTCATTAGGTTCGGTTACATTCAAATCTGGAGGAACCTTTATTTTGTTCCGCGTTGCCCAGGGAAACATTGACTGGCGCACGTAGAGCTGAAGAAGCTGATTGTTAGAAATAAATCTTTATTCCTCTGGAGTCAATGCGGCTAATGAGGGACGGTTTGTTTATTTGTGTAAATACTCCATTTATTGTGAAGCTGTTTGGGTTTGTGTTACTTTTGTCTTTAGTTCTGACGGCATTTTGTCCACAATAAACGGCTTTTGAAACCAAGAACTGAGGAGAAACACCAAGCGGAGGTTTCTGACTGTTTGGGTTCTGTTTCCTCTGCAGGAAGGTTTTCAGGTGATGCTGCTCTCCAGGTGTTCCGGTTTGTTCAGCCAGGAGCCGTCAGCTTGTTGCTCCTGGCTGCCAATCTCCTCATTAACTCTGATGTTTATTGACTGACTTCCCAGTTGGCGCCCAGTTTGAAGTCTGGCTCGCCTCATAAAACCCTGAAGCTGATTACCAAAGTTTCACCTGAGATGAGCTCAATAGGGTCCAGCAGGCAGAGCGCCGTGAATTCAAGGTTTATTTATTGATCTCACTCACTCTGTGGGGATTTTTACTTGTAATAATATTTTTCCTCTGCTGCATAAAAACCTGAAAATGAGTTTGAGATTCTACAGTAGAAACTGAAGAAAGAAACATCAATGAAACAAAGACAACTAGAGTAAAACGTTGGAAAAGTTTTCTGCCTTTATGTGACATTTTGAGCCATTTAATGGGAATACAATCAGAAAAATAAAAAATCTGACCAAATATGAGTAACAATAATGAAAAACAAGTTCAGATCAGATCAATTAGATTATTTATCTCACACTTGTGCCAAAATAATGGCTTCAGTAGCAGAAAAAGAAAACTTTACTGACATGATAACAGGTCTCGGACTCTTTCAGGGGAAGATTTAACTTGAATTGACGTTAGCGTGCTAGCTTTAGCTTTAGCAGAACTAATGTTAGCAATGTTGCTTCAAGGTTAGCATGTAACTTTTCAGTTGCTATCTGGTGAAAACCTGGAAATAAACTTGATGGAGCGAGAGAGACAGAGTTTCTCTGGGTAAAGTTGTCAGATTTATAATCTATTTCATATCAATATCAGAATCAAAGAACATCAGAAGCTTTGAAAACATCAAACCAAAGCTACAGGAAGTTCAGGTCTCCCTCGTGAGCGAAGCTGTAGGAAGAGATAATCCAGGAACGACTTCAGACTTTGAGTCAAGATTCACAGAAAACTCAGACAGAAACAGCCTCAGGTCTGAGGCTGGAGCGGCGACCTCTGACCTCCTCCCTGCTGAGACGTTTCTCTGCTCTAACGCTTTCTGACACTTGCATCAAAATTACTTGCTCCATTCAGGGGGGCAAATGGCCTCTCATTGCATTCAGAAACACCTCCAAACACAATTCTCACATGAACTCCATCCATCATGCGTCTCGTTTTAATTTCATCCCACGGGGCTGACAGAGAGCAGAACCGACACGATTTGGAAGAAATGAAAGAGAAATGGATGCAAATGTCAAGAGGGAATAGAAATGCAGAGCAGAAACGTCGTTTGTCACGGTAGCTCTCCAAAAAACGTCGGCTGATGTCTTTCTCATTACACCAGAAGTAAAAAAAAAATGGTGATCCCGAATCAGGAGGCTAATTTGCTTCCCGTTTGTCACAGCAGGCAGGAGGGCGAAGTCTGCTCAGAGGAGAGGCGGAGGAACGCAGAGTCACGTCTGACGTGGTGAAAGAAATGAATGTTGAAGGGTTGATAATAACCCCGGAGGACAGCGGGGGGCGGGGGTGTGACCCGGGGGGCTTGTTCACTCTGCAGCCATTAAAACCACCCGGCAGGAAGTTTCAGCTTCATTGTTTCGCTTCAGGTTTGGTTTGTTTGCTTTGATTCTGCAGGAGAAAAGATTTTCCCGCCGAGCCGACCCGACGCAGCCGGGGTTCTGCCAACAACAGAACCTGAAACTGCAGGCAGAGCTGATTGGTTCTGAGCTGGAGGTTCTGTTGAGAGCAGGTCCAGATTAAACGCTGCAACCCGCCCGGACTTTTATGTTCTGGTGAAACTCAGAAATTAAAATGTGAAAAAGTCATTTCAGAAAGTGAAACCCAGACAGATTTATTACAAAGTTAAACAGTTTGAGCCTCATTTTGGTTCATTTAACGACTAATTAAACCCCAAACGATGATTTAAAGGAGCTGATTGTAAAATATGTTGCAGGGAGTCAAAAATGTTATTGATATTAAAAATGTTTAAATAACTGGAAATTATGAGAATGTGAAGTTTAAATGTGGGAATACTTTAAAACTCTAAATACGAAGATAAAAAAATAAAAACCTTAAATATTGGAAACTCTCCAATCAGCTGATTAACTCAAAACACAAGATGCTGATTTATCTTCCAGTTGGACTTGGTACCGACCCGCGATGGTACCAGAAGCTGGTCCAATAGCCACCGGGTCGGTTCAGGCTCAGAGTAATGAACCGTCTCGCCGTTGGATGGAGAACCAGACGCTGACTTGCAGGATTTATTCTCTCTGGTTAGAGAAACAGAAGAAGAAAAAAGGAGCAAATTAAATCCTTTAGGCAAAACTAGCAGAGATAAAAACTTTTTCACTGACAACTCAGAGCTTTTACAAGCTACAAATAGACGCAGTTAGCAGGCGGTGAGTTTCTTCTCTGACGCCGGTGAAGATGAATCAAAACAACCAGAACTGGAAGTCAAATGTTCGTCTTTTTATGAAATATTTATCTGGAAACCCTGGAGAAACGTTTGTATTCAGATGAAATGGATCATTTGTGAGGGAATCTTGTTGGACCACAGGAACCTCTGGAGCCAAGCTGAGTTCATGTGGATGAACAGAAAGAGTCAACTGGAAGAAAACAAGATTCACTCGTCATGGAAACAACATGAAACGATGTTTGACCCTAACTGCCCTCCGTAGAGTCCGGCTTTATCCCTCAGGCTGAAATAACTACATCATTTAACTCCATTACAGAGATCTACTTGCTCTGTAATCAATCTGTTTCATCTCATTGAGACCAAAATCCGGGCTTTGACTAGGCCAAAAGCTTTCCATTTGTCAGGTTTCAGCCCAGGTTTGTTCTGCTTCGTCTCCAGTTCTACTTTTTTTTATTTATATTTTTATATGGTGAACAAGCCAAATCCTGCTGCCTTCCCACACCATGACACATCCACCTCCGTGCTTCACAATGTTTGGTTTCTGGTTTATGTTTTCATTTTCTAAGTCTGACCTTCCTGGTTTTGTTTTTTGTTTTTTTAGATCAAATCTTTCCTCCCTGCTGACCTGACAGGAACAGACAAACACTTTCACATCAGCAGGAGGAAACCCTCCCTGTTTAGTTTCTCATGATGATGTTTTAGGTTTTGAAGACTCTTCCTGCATCCTGCATCCTGCTGTCAGGATGAACTCGCCTGCCAATCCAGATTTAAAGATTTCTCTGGTCATTTTGAATATCCTCTGACTTCTGACTCTTCTGTTGTTCATTCTCCCTTCAACAGTGAAAGAGTCTCAAAATTAAATCTGTAAGGTTGAAGTTTATTGCTTGAATTTCCTCCATGTTGAAAATGTTTTAGAAATCAGAGTTTCATTCTGCGGTGTGAGGTTTTACAGCCTGAGGGAGAGCCGTGAAACTCTTTATGAGGTCACTCTGCAGCTGACCTTCACAAACCTGGAGCAGAAACCAAGAAAAGACATAAAGAAACTTGTCAAACTCGTCTTTCACTCGGGTTTATGAGTGATTTTGTTGTCTGGAGTTGTGTGGTGTCACTGGTCGAAATGTGAACTCTGACCTGCTGAGAAACCAGAAACTTCAACCTGAAACAGAGCAGATTTATCCTGAAGGTTATTGTGTTTGATTTTTATGTTTGCAGGCAGGAACATGTCTGAGTCTCTCCTCTCTCCTCTTTCAGCTCCCAGCAGGATGCATCAGCCGCTGCAAATCTCTAGGATTTAAAAAAGTGGCCTGCATGAAAACAGCAGCCCGACATTTTGTTTTTTGGAACTTGTTGAAAGCCACGGAAGAAGAAGAAGAGGAGAAATCTTCTTCCTTTTCGCTCCAGCAGCTTTTCTAAAAACCCACACTGACCTCTTGTTGGCTACTTTTCCTCCAGATCCTGGAAAGCTTTTGGGCTGGTGGGTGTTTGTAGAGGCCACGTCTCACCGGGCAGCACTTTACCACTCTGCTTCTCGGCTTAACTGCTCTTATAAAGCCTGGAGAGAAAGTTTGGAATAGTAACAAGCTAAAAATATCAACCATGTTCCTACTAAAGTGAAATCAGAGGAGGAGATTTAATGGCTTGTAATGGTGTGGAGATAATCCTGGAACAGAAACATCAACCCTCCAACCAAAACGATCCGGTTCCCTTAAAGAGCCGAGCATTTAAATAGTTTGGAGAAAAGTTGACGCGACTGAATCCAAACCGGAAATCTGCCTCAAGAGACACAAATCCAGCAAGATGGAAGTTTGTTACACTGTAAAAACAAAATCTACTCTTATTTTGATGTAAAACTAGATGCTGATCTCTAAGAGAAACCAGAACATTGAGCTGCTTTTCGTGAGAAAACTAAACATGTTTTAACAAATCGCTGCATCTCCTTGTTTGTCATCATAACCCAAATTTAAAGTCTAATTATTGATCCAGTCACCAAATTTTATAAGAATAGACACAAATAAAAACAATTAATAAAACCTAAAGTATGAACATTTTAAGCAAGTTACTCTCATGTTGATGTAAAACTAGATGCTGATTTCTAGGAGAAACCAGAACATTGAGCTGCTTTTCGTGAGAAAATTAAACATGTTTTAACAAATCACTTTGTTCGTGGAAAACAAAGTCAGAACTCCACACCTGGTTTTTAGAGTTTTCATCCTCAGTTCCTCGTGTGTCAAACTTTATTTATGCATCCACTGATCACAGCGACAGCATCACACAGCTGCACGCCGCCCGGTTTAATGAGACATTAAATAAAAATGACAAACTCCAACTGTTTCTGTTCAGTTGACAAACGAAAACTTCCAAAAACGGTTCATCAGGAGAAAAACGTCGATGCACAACAATGAAGGTGAGGAAGGAACCAGGAAGTGTAGAGTGAAGTTAGTGACGGGTGTGTTATTAGCTGCTGCTGGTCTTTAATCAGCTGCTGAAGCAGGTTTACTGACAGCTGGTGGAACCAAAGACCTCCGTCTGCTTTCAAAATACTTTCACACAAACGAGTAAATCTCTGCCGGAGGCTAACGGTGACTAACGGCTAGCGGTGATTAATGGTGATTCTTCCTGTTTTCACTCTTTTGCTTTTATTATCTGGAAAAACAAGTGAGATAAATGCAGCTGAAATTATGAGCTTAACACAAATAACCATTTTTTTTTTCCACTTTCTGACACTAAATTAATGAAAACATTTTCTGTTTGTTTCAGTTCGGTTATAATTATCCAAGTTATTTCTGTTTGTTAAATGCCAGAATGAAGACAAGTTTTTCTTTCATCTTTCTTCAAAAAGAAAAAAAAACAGTTTCACTGCTGAGTTTCTCAAATAAAAACAAACATTGACATAAAAACTGAAGAAGTGAACCAGGATATTTACGTCTCTACTGGAATCTATCTAGATATTTGTTTCATCTGTGTAACTTTTAAATAGTTTCTTTAAGTAGTTTTCATTGATTGCTGTGAGTGGAGTAAGATAGTGACTTCTCAGAGTTAATCCACATAACCCATAAATAAATCACTGGATTTATTTGAAGCCAGCAGTGAATCTCCTTGTGTTTAATATTTTTACCAGTTTATGTGTTTATTTGCTTCCCTTTAGGTAAAAACACGTTGTGAATATTAATAAATATATAGAGTCCAGTTGGTGTTTAAACAGAAACCAGGCTGATAAACAAACCTGTGTTTGCACTGATGGATGTAAAACAGTAATTAAAGCTCCATCCTGCAGCAGCGTCTGGTTTTAATGAGCTGCAGAAGATTCAACGTGTCTGAGGCTCATTTCCCTCTGGACAGAATCAAAACTTTCTAACCTTCCTGTTACTCTCTGCTCCTCCTGCCACTCACCTCTTCATCCCTCAGCCCATCACTCCTCCTCCTCCTCTTCGCTCTCAAATGTATTTTTCCTCAGTTTTCTCAAACTGGTCTCCAGTTTCCAGAGTTTTTCTTTCCTGAGTATCCATCCTGTTGTTATCACACAAACCGTCAGATTTTCGCCCCTCCAATATTACCATATTAGTAATACAGTGATTTCATATTAAATCATGTCACTTCGGAGATGATCATTTGTCTTTCCTGCTTGAGAAAACATTTACAGTAACGTGCAAAAGTTTTGAGTCAGCTGCAGTTTCCTCCGTGGTTCTGAAGAGCTTCAACGTTTATGAAAGTTTTAAAGTTTTCAGTCTTGTTATAGTTAGTTTTATAGTTACTGGAACATAATCCGCTGAATCTGTTCTTAAAGGGCCGGTTGTCCCAGAATGCACTGATTAAATCTGTTAACTAACTGTAAATATGAATAAATCATTCTTAAAGTGAATTAATTTTTACAAACTGATCCGTCGTTCCAGGATCGTTTTCTTAGCAATCAGAATCACTGGATGTAAATAATTTAGAAATATTTCCAAAAGAGCTCCAGAAATACTGCCACCTTCAGGTGGGCGTTAGCATCACATGAACTCAAAGGGTTTTTTTACCATTTTGGTGGAAAATTTACAGGAAACTCAGAATGATGTTTTGTGAAAAAGTGCAGGTTGATTTTCTGTGATTGTGAAAAATTGTAGAGACTGATGGAATTTAGCAGAATATAAATAAAACTCCAGATAAAACTGCTTTGATTTGATCGATACGATCATTTTTATTTGTCCCTCTTGGATCCAAATGGCCACATTAGTGGCTCCAGGGGGCCGGATTTGGCCCCCCAGCCTCCAGTTTGACACGTTGTAAATGATCTGCTGACTTTAGTTTGACTCTCTGACATGATGTGGTTTGAAATACGTCCAACGCTTCATCTGAAGGAATAATTTTATCTCTGAAGGTAATAAATCAGCGCTGCCTTTTCTCTATTTGCTCACATTAGAAAACACACCGACTCTTCTGGAAATGATTTCATTTCTATGAATAATTTACAGCTCGTGTCATACAAACTTGACTCCCGGTTGTATTTTATATTTCCAACAGATATGTAGATGCAATAAGGAACGACAGCCTGAAGTAATGAATACTGTATGTTAGTCGTGCATAATAACCCGGCAAAAGGTTCTGAGTTATCGATGAACGAAAGCGTTCAGACGGAGCCAACACCTTGAAATTGCTTGAATAATGAGGTGTGTGTGTGTGTGTGTGTGTGTGTGGGTGTGTGTGTGCGTTGGTATATGTGATTTAGCAGGACATTTCGTCAGAATACACACCACACTAGAAGGACATTTTGAATTAGCAGGACAGGAGCGGTGTCCTGCTAAAACAGAGAAAAATCTAAAAACGTAGAAAGGTTTCTATTGGTCTATTAACCCCAAAAATGCAAAAAAAACGAGATGTCCGCTTAATACACATAAACCTGATTTTGTGTATAATCTGTGTATCACCACAGTGCCCCCTATGGCAGGTTTGTGTAATAGCAGGACCTCATGAATATTCACACAAGGTCTTAATCTGATTGGTTGTTTACCGGAAGGTCCTGCTAATTATTACAGTGTCCTTCTAATTCACGTCTTGCAATTTACACTGGGGATGAGTTGGCAATATGATTATTCTGTGCTATAAGATACAGAAATGAATATATATTTTGGTCAAATATTGTTTATTTAAAATATTATGACTAATAAATGTGTGACATAAGTGCATGGATTAAAAGAAATATAAACCATAAGAGAGCCATTTTTCACCAAACTATTTATACACTCCACTGCTAACATTTTGTTGATTCTGGCTTGCTCTGCATCCATAGAACCAGAACCAAGCATTTTGAAGCAGAATTTAGCTTCAATGCACCACAAATCTTGAATAAAGCTTGAAAACAGCTGAAACAATGAATTCCTTTAAATCAAGGCAAAAACACAACTATTTACAATTGTTTCTGAATCTTAATCAAAGGTACATGTATCATTATATTTGATGTATAAGATTTTAATTTTGATTTTAATTTGAATTTAATTTTGTTTTTCTTTCTTAAGGTGAATGCACACCATGTTCTAAATTATTATGCAAATTGGATTTAACTGTTATAAAGATTACATTTTTTGTTGTGCTATTAAATTTATAGATGGTATTGTGTGTCAGGGCTCTTTTAATCACTATAATTAATTTCGGATTAGTTTGTCTGGTGAGCTTAATTAAAGGAAATCTACTTAAGAAGGATGTTCCACATTATTAAGCAGGCCACAGCTTTCAAGCAATATGGGAAAGAGAAAGGATCTCTTTGCTGACCAAAATCATCAGATAGTGTAGTGCTATATGACAAGATATGAAAACATCAAATATTTTAACTGAAACTGAAGCATTATTGTACTGTGAAGAGATTTGTGGCTGATTTAGAACAAAGATGGGTTTGTATAGATAAAGGCAGAATGAGGAAGGTTTCTATTAGACAAATTCATCAAATTAAGAGAGCAGCTGTTAAAATGCCCTTACATAGCAGCAAGCAGTTACTTGAAGCTGGAACCACAAGGTGAAGGGTCCTCCAGAGGCTTGCAGTGCATGAACCTACTATTTGGCAGCTCTAACCAGAGCTCACAAGCAGAACCGGTCGCAGTGGGCCCAACTGTACATGAAGATTGATTTTCAAACAGATTAGTTCACTGATGACTGATGTGCAACCCTGGATAGTCCAGATGTTCGCAGTAGTGGATTGATGATGGATGGCCACCAAATTCCAAAACAGCTGTGACATCAACAAGGAGGTAGTGGAGGCTGAAATCATGTGGAGAGCTGGTCAGCCCCTTCAGAGTCCCTGAAGGCTTGAAAATGACCTCAGCAAAGTATATGGACTTTCTGACTGATCACTTTCTTTCATGGTTCAGAAAGAAGAGCCATACCTTCCATACCAAAATCATCTCCATGCATGACAATGCATCATCTTATGCTGCAAGGCCACTGTGTATAGGCATGAAAGGGGAAAAACTCATGGTGAGGTCACCATCCTCCTCTGATCTCTGACCTCAACCCTACTGAGAACCTTTGGAGTTTCCTCAAACAGAAGATCTAAGGGTGGGATGCAGTTGATATCAAAACAGCAACTCTGGGAAGGTATTCTGACATCCTGCAATGAAATTCAAGCAGAAACTATCCACAAGCTCACAAGTTCAATGAATGCAAGAATTGTGATGGTGATATCAAAGAAGGGTCCTATGTGAACACGTAACTCAGTCTATTAAGAGGTTTTTGATTGAATTAGGTTTTGATTTTAGTACTTGTGATGCTGCACATTCAAATATTGATTAGTTCAGAGAACTGTTTGCAGTTCTTTATAATCCATAAAATGTTTAGAAAATCTGCTGTGCATATTAATTTGGAACAGTGCATTTTGAGTTTCTTTTGAAAAATACTGTTCTCCTTGGGAGCTTTGTTCAGTAAAATTTTATTTATACTGTAGTAGTTCTTGACTTGACAATCATACTGACCATCATTTCCATTGACCATTTAATAAAATCTGAGAAGATATCAATTACATAATAATTTGGAACACAGTGTATGTTACTTGTATGACTTCTTAGTTCTGTGTTTCTTTGATGTAAAGCACTTTCAACTGCCTTCCAGCTGAAATGTGCTATACAAATAAACTTGACTTGACAGCAGTTTTCAGATCTTGCCAAAGATTCTTTGTTGAATTTATGTCTAGACTTTGACCTTGCCACTCTAACATGAATGTTTTTTAAACCATTCCATTGTAGATCTGGCTTAATGTTTAGGGTCATTGTCTTGCTGGAAAGTGAACCTCCGCCCCAGCCTCAAGTCGTTTGCAGACTCCGGCAGGTTTTCTTCCAAGATTGACCTGTATTTGGCTCAATCCATCTTACAATCAAGAATGAAGAAAATAAATGTTTGTCAGTGGGGAAGGTGTGTTCAGAGTGATGTGCAGTGTCCATTCTCCACCACAAGTAATGCTTTGCATTTTTGCCAAAAAGTTCCATTTTGGTCTCGTCTTATTGTTTTTGCTGTATCCCACCATGGCTTCTGGCAAATTGCAAATGGGACTTTTTTATGTTTAGGTGGATGGCCTTGTCTTGGTAGGTTCACAGCTGTGCCATTCTCTTTCCATTTCCAGATGATTCGTGGAACCTGTTTATAACCTAAGCCTGCTTTAAGCTTCTCCACAACTTTGTCCCTGAGTTGTCTGGTGTGTCCCTTGGACTTTGTGATGCTGTTTGCTTCCCAATATTCTCTTAACTAACCTTTGAGGCAGTCTTAGAGGAGTTGAACTTATACTGAGATTAGATTACACACAGGTGGACTATTTAGTCATTAGCAGTCATCAGGCAACTTCTGAAGGCAATTGGTCGCACTTAGGGAAAGGGGGCTGAAGATTTTGTACACTGCATTTTTCAGCTTTTATTTGCAGAAAATGTTTTGAATCATGTATAGTTTTGTTTCTACTCCACAACTATATGCCACTTTGTGTTTGTCTTTCCCATAAAATTCTGTAAAAATATGTTTGCGGTTGTAATGTCAGAAAATATGGAAAAGTTCAAGGGCTATGGATACTTTTGCAAACTACTGTACCTACAATAAGTAAGGCAAGTCCAATGAGAGAAACAAGGTCCAGCAATCAACAGCTATGCATTGACAGTTATCAAATACCATGCTGGAATGATAAGATGGAAAAGGGAGGAAACTCAGTCCACTGATATAAGAATTCAAATGCTACTGATGATGAATGGAAAATTGTGCCTCTCAAGGTTGTAGCACATTGGAGTAGCCCTGTTATTTCATTGAGAATTTAACTTTTTAAACTTTCATTCCTGCCTTTCTGGGGGAAATATAGCTTTTGTTTGGACAAAAGTTCCTTCTTGTTTTGATACTGTGTATTTGGACTGATTTTTGTAAATATTTTTTATACTTTGCTATTTTGTTATGATGCATAATCATAACAACAGGGTGTTTTACAATAGCGAGCAAACAATACTACCAATGGACACAAAGGCTTAGACTGAAACACAGCACAGAGGTGGTATTTATGGTGGCACACAAGCAGGTGCCTAGTACCGTAGCAATAGAGGCCAATCCACATAAGTGGATGACTTATTTTGGGCTGTCTAGCCCACAATAATAAATTTAGCTCAACATGGGATTGGGTGTCCATATGTTAGGTCATTATTTTATGACTTAGTGGTAGTGGAAGATTATTACATATTACAGGCTAGACCCAAGATGTTCAGTGTTTATTGTTGTGGTGTAAGTTTACAAAAGTTGGCAACTGTAGAGATTTACCATGGTGCTAAACATGGTGATTTAAAAGGAATAAATATTTTTCTGAGAAGAATTATGTCCACATATCATGTAAAAAGATAACTCTTTGTTTTTGGAATCATTAGGGCCCAATCAGCCCCAATATTAAAGATGAATTAATAATGCATGCCATACAAAAGGTTAAAAAGAGTGTGGAAGGTGTGGGCAACAGTAGTGCCTGTGGTCACTGAAACCCTTGGGGTAATGACCCCTAAACTGGAAGAGTGGCTCAAACAATACATCATCAGACCTCTTGATACAGAGAAGCACACCTTTGGGAACTGTTAATATACTGTGAAGACCACTCACACTCCAAGGCCTGTGGTAGAGGACCCAAGCTTTTTTAAAATTTAATTTCCTTTTTAGGATCAATAAAGTATTTTGAATTTGAAAGAAGGATAACCACTCATGGAGTAATACAGAATTACAAATATAAATATAAAAAGCATTTATTTAAAAATATTTAAAGTGCCAAAAATATTATGATTACTTATGTTACTGTTAGCACAAAACTTTAGATTGATATTTTGTCATTATGTCAATGTCACTACACATTGTCTAGGTAGTCTAATTTGTCTGTAGGCAGGTACATAAGACAACCTTTTTCTGCTGGTGTTGTCTGCCATTAGACAACAGTTTTGTTTTTATGATTTAAAGTGTTTTGAACACTTTATATCATAAAGTGATCTAGTGTATATATATATATATATATATATATATATATATATTTATATATATATATATATATATATATATATATATATATATATATATATATATATATATATATATATATATATATGTGTTGAAATGTGCTATAGAAGTAAACTTAAATAATTGATTGAACAGAAATGATTAAAAGAAGTGACCTTCCTGATAAAACATTAAACATTGCTGGTGAGAGATACCATCTTACTGTTGTTTCCTAATTAAACAAAGATGTATGATAAACTATTTAACTTTGAAATATTGAATGAAAGTTACAAAATATAACTCAAATAAATTTGTTTTCTTGTTTCTGAAAAAAAATCTGACCTTGTGTGCTTCAGAAACAAAATGGATTTCTCCTTTTGTTGTACCCCTCCTACTCTATCAACATGGTACAGTCCATCAAGGCCAGGTGCAAGCCATTAGTATTAATTGAACTTCTTTTGCGTGGAAGAAGAGGTAAGACTCATACAGAATCTCTTAAGACATTTAAGTACATATTGATTTGTAATTCTGAAGAATGTTGTAGGTTACTTGATGTTTGGATGCACCAAAGCATCTGATTTGCTTCAGTTTAGCTAGTTATCACCAACCATCTTAGTCAGTGTACCAGAGTTTAAAGGGAAGGTGGCTCACTCCAGAATTAGACAAAACTGTATTTGGACATTTTCTGTGCATCAGTGAGTGATATTCTTTCACAGGCACAAATTATCCTTTGTAATAATCATTACTATTAAGATAATGTTTTAATATTTGAAGGTTTTGAGAACCTGTCAATAGAAAGTCAATTATTTAATACTGTGTACTTCAGTACAGGTTTTTCGCATACAATAAAATCAAATCATATTGTGTACAGCAGAGGTGTCAAACTCAAGGTCTTGAGGGCTTGTATACAATAACTTTTAGATGTGTCTGTGATGCCACATGGCTGGATCAAATGAGGTGGTCATCAGCAGGTCATCAACTTGACTGCCCTTAGAAGCTAATTCAGTCATATAATTCAGGTGTTTTGGACCAGAGGAACATCTAAAAGTTGCAGTACACTGCCCTCGATGCCTGGAGTTTGACACTCCTGATGTACAGCATCATGTTGTTACTCAACAACAAATTACTCTGATCTTTGCAGGAGATGTCAGCAACAAGGTCTCAGAGAGCAAAAAGAAATCCCAAACATGATGCCAGCTATTATTCTCCTTGGGTGAAGATAAAGAGGATTTGATGTAAAATACATCAATTCATTTAAAGGTGAGTTGTGACTTTTTACGTACAGGATTCCAGAGTTTATTAAAGGATTGTTTTGTTTACTTTTGTCTTGCTTTTTGACTTTTAAACTATTTTTATACTGCACACTAGCATAGATCATATATATATATATATATATATATATATATATATATATATATATATATATATATATATATATATATATTTATAAAAGAGGCCTGTGTTTGAAATTCCAAGTATAAAAGAATGAGTGACATTTAGAAGCACCACTCAGCTGACAAACAAATGTTCAAGTAACACAGAAAGACCTCAAATTAGATCAATTAACTGATTTTGAAAAATTGTAATAATCTCATTTGCTACTATTTGAAAGATATGCATTGTTTAAAGTTTATTCAACCTTACTCATTATGTTTACCTGCAGGTCGGGTGTGTTCAGCTGCCAGTGCTTTCAAAAGGAGATTTCCTTATTGAGTGCAGAGGAAGTCATAAGTAGGAAGGAACAAGAAAACCGATTGAAAATTTACCATGATGCACTCCAGGCTTTTATGTTTGATTTCAAGTTCAATGGACAACAGCTTTGGTATGTGACTGTTTTAATGTTGTTTTTTATTTTATATTTAATCAAAGTGATGTAAACATTTTCAGCTTCATCAGTAAAAGTAGTTTTAGTTGGAGGAGGAATATTCTTCTGACATGCAAACACCAAATATGCAAAATCATTTCCGTTGCATGGTATAATTATTCTTATAGCATACTTAATATTTTAGTGTTGATGCTGCCAGAGAACATGGATCATTGGGGAGGCTGGTAAATGATGAAGAGATGAACACAAACAACAAAATGAAAGTTACAAGGGTGGATGGAAGGCGTCATCTCTGTTTGTTTGCACTCAAAGATATTGGTCCAGGGGAAGAAATGACTTATAATTGTAATGATTCTGACTGGCTATGGAGAAGAAGGGTACTAGTAAGCGTGAAAATACTATCACAAGTCATTCTACTAGCATTGAAAATATTTTTGAAGGAAATGTCAAGTTGTAGTACAGAGTTTCATTATAGTTGAAAACAAGAAGTGATTAGCAGAGTGCCTAAAAACCAGATTTTGGAGAAAGACTTAACCAGACCACTATTTCAACTTGTTCAGCGCTATCCAAAATGCTAGAAACTGTCATATGTAAATTAATATATTTTGACCTTATATTAATGAACATTTTATAGCAGGAGACATATTTTGCAGTGTGAATACATAAAATGTCTGTTTAACAATCAGCTGGACAGGTTCATTAAATAGGTGGATTTTATTTTCTATGGACTCATTCAGTATACATCTCTTCATTTCAGATTTCCAAAGATGAATTGTGTCAGGCTGGTGATGTGGAAACATGCGGATCCTGTTCAACCAACCCTCCAGAGGTAATTTTGGTGTCCAACGACCAACATATTTTCTAAAACTAAGTCATTGAAATGTTATTAAGTACTGTTCAAACACACAGGTATTGTCTAGAACTTGATATGTAAAGCTGCATTAAAAGGGAGGACAGAGGTTTGAAATTACAAGTACAAAAGAATGAAAGTTACATGTAAAAACGCCCATACACAAAGGTCCTGTGTAATACTCATCATGTAAGGTGCCAGAATAAGGAGGACATAGCTTTAAAATTACAAATACAGACGAATGAAAGTGACATGTAGAAACGCCTATACACACAGGTCCTGTGTAGTACTAAAAATGTAAGGTCCCTGAATAAGGAGGACTGTTTTCTACATTGGGAACAAACTCACATTCAATGAGTGTTCTTTACATTTCAGATTTCCAAAGATGAATTGTGTCAGGCTGGTGATGTGGAAACATGCGGATCCTGTTCAACCAACCCTCCAGAGGTAATTTTGGTGTCCAACAACCAACATATTTTCTAAAATTAAGTCATTGAAATGTTATTAAGTACTGTTCAAACACACAGGTATTGTCTAGAACTTGATATGTAAAGCTGCATTAAAAGGGAGGACAGAGGCTTGAAATTACAAGTACAAAAGAATGAAAGTTACATGTAAAAACGCCCATACACAAAGGTCCTGTGTAATACTCATCATGTAAGGTGCCAGAATAAGGAGGACATAGCTTTAAAATTACAAATACAGACGAATGAAAGTGACATGTAGAAACGCCTATATACACAGGTCCTGTGTAGTACTAAAATGTAAGGTCCCTGAATAAGGAGGACTGTTTTCTACATTGGGAACAAACTCACATTCAATGAGTGTTCTTTACATTTCAGATTTCCAAAGATGAATTGTGTCAGGCTGGTGATGTGGAAACATGCACATCCTGTTCAACCAACCCTCCAGAGGTAATTTTGGTGTCCAACGACCAACATATTTTCTAAAACTAAGTCATTGAAATGTTATTAAGTACTGTTCAAACACACAGGTATTGTCTAGAACTTGATATGTAAAGCTGCATTAAAAGGGAGGACAGAGGTTTGAAATTACAAGTACAAAAGAATGAAAGTTACATGTAAAACGCCCATACACAAAGGCCCTGTGTAATACTCATCATGTAAGGTGCCAGAATAAGGAGGACATAGTTTTGAAAGAATGAAAGTGACATGTAGAAACGCCAATACAGCAGGTCCTGTGTAATACTCAAAATGTAAGGTCCCTGAATAAGGAGGACTGTTTTCTACATTGGGAACAAACTCATTCAATGAGTGTTCTTTACATTTCAGATTTCCAAAGATGAATTGTGTCAGGCTGGTGATGTGGAAACATGCAGATCCTGTTCAACCAACCCTCCAGAGGTAATTTTGGTGTCCAACAACCAACATATTTTCTAAAACTAAGTCATTGAAATGTTATTAAGTACTGTTCAAACACACAGGTATTGTCTAGAACTTGATATGTAAAGCTGCATTAAAAGGGAGGACAGAGGTTTGAAATTACAAGTACAAAAGAATGAAAGTTACAAAAAACGCCCATACACAAAGGTCCTGTGTAATACTCATCATGTAAGGTGCCAGAATAAGGAGGACATAGCTTTAAAATTACAAATACAGACGAATGAAAGTGACATGTAGAAACGCCTATACACACAGGTCCTGTGTAGTACTAAAATGTAAGGTCCCTGAATAAGGAGGACTGTTTTCTACATTGGGAACAAACTCACATTCAATGAGTGTTCTTTACATTTCAGATTTCCAAAGATGAATTGTGTCAGGCTGGTGATGTGGAAACATGCGGATCCTGTTCAACCAACCCTCCAGAGGTAATTTTGGTGTCCAACAACCAACATATTTTCTAAAACTAAGTCATTGAAATGTTATTAAGTACTGTTCAAACACACAGGTATTGTCTAGAACTTGATATGTAAAGCTGCATTAAAAGGGAGGACAGAGGTTTGAAATTACAAGTACAAAAGAATGAAAGTTACATGTAAAAACGCCCATACACAAAGGTCCTGTGTAATACTCATCATGTAAGGTGCCAGAATAAGGAGGACATAGTTTTGAAAGAATGAAAGTGACATGTAGAAACGCCTATATACACAGGTCCTGTGTAGTACTAAAAATGTAAGGTCCCTGAATAAGGAGGACTGTTTTCTACATTGGGAACAAACTCACATTCAATGAGTGTTCTTTACATTTCAGATTTCCAAAGATGAATTGTGTCAGGCTGGTGATGTGGAAACATGCAGATCCTGTTCAACCAACCCTCCAGAGGTAATTTTGGTGTCCAACAACCAACATATTTTCTAAAACTAAGTCATTGAAATGTTATTAAGTACTGTTCAAACACACAGGTATTGTCTAGAACTTGATATGTAAAGCTGCATTAAAAGGGAGGACAGAGGTTTGAAATTACAAGTACAAAAGAATGAAAGTTACATGTAAAAACGCCCATACACAAAGGTCCTGTGTAATACTCATCATGTAAGGTGCCAGAATAAGGAGGACATAGTTTTGAAAGAATGAAAGTGACATGTAGAAACGCCAATACACGCAGGTCCTGTGTAATACTCAAAATGTAAGGTCCCTGAATAAGGAGGACTGTTTTCTACATTGGGAACAAACTCACATTCAATGAGTGTTCTTTACATTTCAGATTTCCAAAGATGAATTGTGTCAGGCTGGTGATGTGGAAACATGCGGATCCTGTTCAACCAACCCTCCTGAGGTACTATTGGTCTCCAAAGACCAACTTATTTTCTAAATGAAGTCATTAAAATGGTATTAACTACTGTTCAAACAAACAGGTCTTGTGTAATATTCATCATGTAAGATGCAGGTATATAGAGGACTGAGTTTTGAAGTTACAAAAAATTGAAAGTTACATGTAGAAGTGCACAGACACACAGGTCTTGTGTAATATTCAACATGTAATGTGCAGGAATATGGAGAACTGTTTTCTACATTGGGAAGAGACTCACCTTAAGCAAGTGTTCTTTACTTTTCAGTTGATTAACCCCATATTTTTTATATGTTCTTTTCAGCACAAAGTAAACACAGATGGTAAGGGGAAAGAGCTCAACAGAAAACTAAAACAGAAGGACATAGAGCCCCGCAGAAAAAGGAACACAAATAAAAATTCTGGTAAATCACCACACCTACACAAGTCTTGAAACACCAAGCTAGTTAAGCTCAAAAGCACAACTGAAGCATGGTCAAAAGTAATGATCTACACCACTGAAAGGCAATAGGGTGACCATGTTCTTCTTTATGCATGATATTTTGAGCAGACATTATCCAATATGTCATCTGGCTTAAATTACCACACACATACCATTTAACTGTGCCTTGTATTAAAATGATAAACTTTCACACAGCCAATGTTCAGATGCTAGAAAATCTAATTTGGTGATCAGTAATGGGACTGTTTATACTACTTTCTCTATCCCAATCTTAATCTGAAATACATTCACATATTTATATTTTTTTCAAAATATCAAAGCACCACAAAACTAATAAGCAAAGTAATCAGAGTATATCTTTAAATTTGGTTAATTTTAAGATATTAACCAAATTAACATCTTAAATTTGATTAATCTCTGGTTTTAGGAAACCAGAGATCTCAATAAACGGCCCTTTGCTGATGCTGCACCTGTACAGAACCTGTATTTTGGTGGAGTCAGTGAGATGGTTCAGAGTGGGATCTCCTTCACTGGAACAAAGACTAGGCACCAGCATTAGAAGGAGGAACAAGTCTTTTGGCTTTGGATGGTTCTTCACCAGCTGCTGAGGCCTGTTTGTCAAACAAATGCAATTTTAAATTATGAAAAAAAAAAATTTCTAGAATTCCCTCAAATAATTAATCATACATACCAAGCAACCATACCAAGTGTTAACCTGTTTGGCATTTGCAGAAATTAATTTTCATCGATGCAACCTACATGCTCATTTCTGTAGCTTCTCCCACTAATGTATGTTCTTTATGAATGCTTATTTGAAAACAGGCATTACATAATTTATAACCAAGAAAAATTAACAATTGGAGTTGGTTTTCACTAATGAATTATTTCTTTTTTCTAGCATCTATGGAAAGTGCTAGGAGAGCAAAAAAGCATCCATGATCTCCCTGGAGATTGCTGCGGTCATGAGGCACTTTGGCGAACACATCAAGAAAGGACAACTGGCCACTATAATAGAATGCCAGCATTATCTTTTTGATTTAACAATAGACCCGTAATTCATTTAACTTTGCCATTCACAGATTTTCCTTTATGTTCACAAACAGAATTGTTGCTCTAGTTCTTAGTGAAGGTGCTGTAAATAAAGTCCACTTTCTGTGTAGCCATATTCCATATTTCCATGTTTGGACTTAATACATATATATTTCATGTTTGTGTATGCTGTGGTCCTGATAAATAAAATTGGCCCTGACAATTACTGTTGGTATCATGGTAGACCAAGCACCTCATTATCGTCTGTCCTTCTAATACAGCATTGCATCAGGTTCTTGTATTTTGAGTTCTGATGTGTGTATTGAAGTTTTCAAGTGAGATCTATGTTGTGTAGCTCAAACAAGATTTTTGACAACTTACTACGTCTTTCTAGCACAAGTGGAAAGGGGTGACTGTTTAGTGTTGCAAAAAACTGGTTTGAAAAAATTGTCCCTCTAAACCACCAAAACCCGTATGTGTGTGTGCGTGTGTGTGTGTGTGTGTGTGACAGGAATGCAATCAGGGTAAGAAAGGTGAACTCTGAATGAAATGAGACCAGATCATAATAAACCTTCAAAATGTCCTGTTACTGTTGAGATCCAGGATATTTTAGAATAAAAACGAATCATCCTGAAAGTCCACAAAGAGACAAAGTGGGACAAAAAATACAAAATACAGATTTTACAATAGAACAGGAATTATTTTATTGTCCCACAGAGGAAATATTTGAGTGTAAAGGCAGCAGAAAATATCAGATATATAAAAACACATAAAGTGAATAATTTCACTGATTGATAAGATGGATCTGTAAAGGTCCAGAAAATGACCTGTAAGGTCAGGAAACGTGACCTTTAGGTTCTCATCAAGTAACTCCTGACATCCAGAGACGTTCAGGGAAAGAAAGAAACTTTGAGAGAAGGACAGAAAACTAAACTCCACGCTAAAGTAAACTAAATTAATGTCTGAAAAAAAAAATTACATTTTGACAAGTTCTGTGTTCCTTTGTGAGATTTACAAAATCAGCCTAAAAGTTTCCAAATGGAGCTTTAATAGACCAGGAAGTAAAATGTAAATCCTGCAAGATGTGAAAAACCCTGTGAGGAACAATGACACCAAAAATACTATTTATCTTTTGCACCACTCTTATTTACTGTCTGTATTTTTCATCAAGGAGACAAAACCATTTTTAGTTTCCTTGTTAGATTTTTGTGTAAAAGGTTTCAGATGGATGCATGCTCTCCATTTACTGACATATTAATAACTCCCTGTGAGTTCATACTCATTCAAATGATTTATAAACAGCAGCAGATCTGAACCTGTAACAGCGACAGGAAGCTGCGCTCCCTAAAGGAGGACGTGTGGGTGGAAAACGGTCCAGATTCCTGACCAGACGTCCACCAACCGCCTGCAGGCCGATGGAAACGGGTCATCATTTCTAGAGCAAAGCTCCAGATGAAGACCTGCCATCGCTGCGTTTTCCCAAAAATCTATTAAACCTGATGGGATTTCAGCTGCAGCCGTTTCCTCCTGATGAACCTGATGTTCCTCATTTATCTGCAGCGGCGAGAGCAAAGCGTCAGAAATATGGATTAGATGTGAATGAGAGACATAATAGATGAGCAGCTTATGTTTAGATGAGCTGAAGGAAAGCGGCTCAGTTAGCAGGATGGATTACAGCTTCGCTCCCAGATTCACTGGGAAAAAGTTTAAGAAAAAACCATCATCACTGATTTAATGTACATTTAATATGGAACAATAACTCTTAGTGTTCTCAACTGTCCTCATCAGTTTACAGGTACAATTTTCACTTAATGCAGACGACTGGAGGAAGTGACTAATGATCAGATAGATTCAGAAAAATATGGAGACATTAGCTGAGAAAATGACAGTTTTGGACAAATTTCTTTAAAAAAAGGAAAAGTCTAAATCACATATGTCAGAGTCAAGGCCCGCGGGCCACATCCGGCCCGCGAGAAGATTTTCTACGGCCCCTGGGATGATCTTGATTTATTATTAGAACCGGCCCGCAGCAAGCCGGCACCCCGTCTGAAAAAATGCGAGATGCACCCCCCCCCCCCCCCCGTTCGATCCTCACAACGCGCGCCCCCCCCCCCCCTCCTCACAACGCGCGCACCCTCCCCCCCCGTTCGATCCTCACAACGCGCGCACCCCCCCCCCCTCCTCACAACGCGCGCACCCCCCCCAAGGCTTGGGCCGGTCCGCTGCACTAGACCAAATGCGTAATTTAAAAAAATCTCAATGAACATTCGATCAGTCCGGCCCTCGGCTTGTAGCTAAATTTTTTATTTGGCCCTCCGTCCATTTGACTTTGACACCCCTGGTCTAAATGATGTGGTCGGGTCATTCCAGGCAACCTTTACCTGCGATCCCTCAGTTTCCTCCCAAAGGGTTTAAATGTCATCCAACACGGAGGAGGAACAAAGTTTTATAAAAACATTCATTCTGTTCGCTCAACACGTATCAGTAATCGCTCACAACAAGTCCTGATGCTGCCAGAACATCCCAGAACCGGGTGAAAACGGATTTACTTCCCAAAATAACAAGATATAAAATGTGTATCATTTCAAAAACCTAAAGTCTGGGGATTAAAGTCTAAACCAAAATGACATTTTTTGAGTGATGCGTTTTAAAACCCGTAGAATCCAGTAAATAAAGTATTTTGATGTCTTCCTGTTTCCATCAGATGCACATCCAGCTTCCTGTTCCTGGTGTTCCTCAGGGCTCCGTCTTCAGCACACCAGCATTTCTGAAGAGACAAAACAACCAACTGCACATAAAACATTCAGCCAGGAAAACCTGGTTTATTTAAAGTTTTTAAATAAACTGTTGTTGTGTTCTCTGCTTTCTCTCTGATTCTGTGGATATTTTAGGCTGGTTTCTGTTGACACGACGACTTTGTTCTCAAAATAAAACCGTTAGTCTAAGCCAGCCTGACGTTTTCCTTTCTTCTGATTTTTGTCACTAAACTTCTTCTTGATTTGATTTTATGCCTTCTAGAAAAACTCTGACAGAGACGAGAATTAAATGTGACTTTGGAGGAGAACCAATTTGAACTGAAATAAATGTGAATATAAATGCAACATTTTCATGTATTTTCTGTCTTCTGTGTCTATTTTTGAACGTGACATGAAAAGCACATAAAGTGCTGAGGTTTTGTGCTGCAGCTTGATTTGTTTATATTTTCCAGGCGTCGTTTTTTTATCGTCATGGAAGGGAAATGAAAAGCGTCCCCAGATGACTTGATTTATCAAAGCGGAGCCTCGATTCACCGCAGGGATTCCTCGATCAGAAAAACTACCAAACATCCTTTCTATTAATGTTTCTCACTAATTACTTCCTTACAATGTAATGTTAAAACTAAAAATAACCTGATCAAGTGGAAACAACCTGCAAAAGCACTGAAGTAGATTTATAAATCTGGTGAAAATTAATCTGGATTATTAATTCACTATCTGTGATTAAAATACCTCTCAGTGTGTCTGTAAACAGTGATGCTGTGGGCTTCTCCTTCCATTATTCAACAAAAACATCAGGAATCAAATGACATATCAAATGATTTTTGCTGAAGTTTCTAACGGACGACCCTGAAAATCATAGTTTATGGTTCGTTGCTGACGTTTGGGTGTGAGCCGCCATCTTGAGAGGGTTGTCTGCAGGTCAGGAGCAGGTCGGGATGATTTAATGACTTCTCAGCGAAGGAGAACGTGATAAATTCTGGTTTTGTTCCAGAAGAAAAGAGGAGCTAAAGACGAATGAAAGGAGAAGTGGATGTGAACGGAGGGAGTCGGTGCAATCAGTCAGGAAGGAAGCAGCTGAAGAGCCACGTCTCCGCTGCACAACGACGCCTTGGATTCCTGTTTTCACACAGCAACTGTTTGATGCTTCTTAATATCACAGGTAATAACGCGGCCAGCAGCACCTGAGCTGTTTTGCCCCACGCTGGAGATCATCATATTCATATGAAGCGATGTATTAATTTGATTTATCGGCAGGCTGCAGCTGCAATCAGTCCAACTTCTCCTGATTACTTCAGGCTGGAGCGACGCCAGCGGCTTGTTGTTAAGCTGCATGTTTCTGCTGGTACATCCATCCAGGCATGTGTGCGTTTGGACGGCTTTTGTTTGGGTTTCAAAGTGTTGCTGTGTCCCACCTGTTACTGCTGGCAACACAAACAGGTTTTGAAGCGGAGAGAAAAGGAAATATTACTAAAACTTCCAATTAGGCATTTCAGGCTCTGGAGAAAACGAATGGTGAGTGAAATGATGATTGTTAACAATGTTTTATGAGCTGCACGTCTCTGAAGCGAGGCCTTAATGATGTTCAGGGTTTGTGTGGTCCAAAACAACAACAACAGGCGCTGCTGAGGAGCAGAAAACGAACGGAGGTAAATGATTCGCTTGGGTTTCTTCCGTGTTGCAACGAGACGGCGGGTCGCTGGCGGATGAACCTGAAGAGGCGTGAAATAATCAACTGGGAAGAAAAGCAGGAATAACAGAAGTGAAGTCAGAAACAGATAACTTTTATGAAAGTAGAATGAGCAGAAACAGAAGATCAGCACCGACCTGATCGGCTGTTTCATTCCCTAATTCATGATAATTAATGATAAATAATGGTAATTAAACTCAAGTTTCTTCTTCTGATTCTTCTTGGGATTTTCTGCTCAGTTCGTTCAGTTTTATTGACATTTAAAGAGGAAATTGGTTTCCAGCAGGCGCCGATGAAAACAGCTTTAAAACTCGATCAAAGCTTTAAAAGTCGGTTTATGTGGCAGAATCAGTTCCACCTCTCCTTCTTACTACAACGAAAACAACTTAAATTAAAACAATAAAAATAATTTACAACATAAACATCTTCTGGTAGGCAGGTAGAAATCAGCTCCTTATAATCAACTTTCAATATTTATTAAACTGTTTTAAACGGTTCTGCTGCTACTTTCGATTCTGCTCCTGCTCCACCAGGGGGTGCGTCTCTCTCAGCCGCCCCGGCGGAACCAAACACCCCACATATTAGTTCCTACTTGCAACTTTCCTGAATAAATGTCCAAATGACACAAAAACTATGTATGATGCAAAATAAAACACGGCAACTAAAACGATCAAAGTTTCAACTTCCTCAATGTAATACAGAAACACAAACGGATTTTATTGGGTTTTAAGCGACGTCAAAACTTAAGTCGCCCTCTAGTGGAAAGAAACGGAAAAATGATGCATTTCAATATGATTTTTCACAAATAATAAATTTACATTCAGTCTTTTTTAACCAGATCTTCAACAAGCGTTCATTCCTGAACCGGTTCAGTTCTGGTTGGTGGGGAATCACTTCACCAACTTATCCACATTTAGCAACATTTCAGACTCTCCAGCGACTTTCACTTATTCAAAAAAGCAACACATTAGCATTTTATTCTCTGCTGTTGGACAGTTATGGCGACATGTGAGAGCAGACTGTCCTCAGAGAGCGATTACTGCCGATTTATCCACTCTGTGTTCATATTAACGTGTTTTCCCTGTTGGACAGTTCATCTTTAACATAATGAAATATGTTTACTATTCAGTGATTCAAACATCTCCAGCGTAGAGCGAAGCAACCGCTGAAGGTTTCGTAACATTGATCATAAATTACATTGATTTGGAGTCCAGAGGTTTGTATAAATGCATCCATCAGGTTCAGACGTTTACAGAGGGAAACGTGTTTCCATCCAGCAGCTCATCATTTCCTCTCAGGCTGGCGACTCGGTCAGCTGCCAAACGCCGCGGGCCGCTACGCAGCATCACTCAAAACCTGGTGATAAAATAAATAAATGCCCTGCTGTCAGTCCTCTGGTTTCTGCCACACTGAAACCGTTTAATCAGCCTCTCTTCTTATAAATAATAATTTTTTTTCCAGTTTCTTGATGTTGAAATGAAATAAAATTCAATCATAAGCTGCAGAAACATCCGGCATTCAGATTTAAATTTAATTCAGGTTATTTATACAGCACCGATTCTCAACACATTAACTGAAAAACATTCATTAATTCCAGTTAATTTTAGTTACCAAACAATGCAGAAGAATTTGGTTCATAAATCTGGAAAAGGTCGCAGGATTAATTAAAAAGTTACATTAAAAATACGTCCATCTTGTCAGCAGGCTCAGGGCTGGTAGAGGATGACAAAACAAGTTTCCATAGCAACCATGAGACGGGCGTGTCCTACCTGGTTAAACATAAACATGTAGAAACATTTCTTATATTTGAATAAATCTGAGTTTTGGTCAGTTTGGTGAATTTTACAGCTGAAAACTCTGCAGGTGAATAAAGGAGAGAATCTGTTCAGTACGGTGGAGGATCTGTGATGCTGTGGGCTGAGTTCTGATTTTTAGAGTTTACGGCACCAGAACTCTTGGACTAAAACTGGGTCATTACTGAGCAGAATAATGAACCAAAACATTTAAATCATCATGAAAATATGTATTTTATCATAAAACCTGCAGCTGAGGCCTAAAATCAAAACCAAACTTTAAGGTTAATTTTTGTCACATCGCCTGTTTTACTGTCAACCCTGAAATCATCCCTGAAGTTATTCCAGATTATTTTCCTGCTACATTTCTGTAGTTAAACGGCTCCGGGTTGAGGCGTCCGCCGAGGGCCTGAAGAGAAATCACCGATTTAAAAAAGCAGGTGGAGGTCCGGTCCTGTCGCTTCAGGACTGGACCTGCGGAGCTGCAGATTATTTGGCTTCAGAGCAAGAATCAGAGTTTTATCCTGGATTCTCCGGTCCGTCCAGCAGGGAACAATCAACCCAAACAGCAGGAGGAGTTCAGAGGAAGCAGAAGGTGGAGGAAAGACGGACAGGAAGACGTGCTGCTGCCTCCTGACCCACATTCACGTATCTGCAGCAAACAGACGGTGTTCTGGACCGGTACCAGGTTCTGGGACAGCTGAACCATGGAGGCTGAGGTGAGGCTGGGATGGCTGTGAGTCACTCAACTTATGACCAGTTCCTGCTCAGAAATAAAGAAGAAAATACACAAAATGTTTTATATGAAAAGAAAAGAGACGAAAGAAGAAAACACAAAAACTTAAGAAAGAAGAAAAGAAACAAAGTTTTTCTCAAAATAAATTTACTTTAAATTTCATAACTCTTGAAAAGAAGTTTGTTTTCCTTTAAAAACAGTTTAGCTAGAAGATTTTTCAACTAACATAACAGTTTATATCTTTTCTGTTTTTTTGCTAATAAACACAAAACTGCGCTAAGGTTTTGTTGTTAGTTTTTTCCAGACGGTGGATAATAATCCTCCTCCAGTTTGTGTAAAATGTTCGGTTTGTTTGGTGAACTGTGAACGTGAAACCAAAACTAAAACAAACTACAAGCCTCAGTCTGGATTCTGTTGAAATGAAATCTGTTTCCAATGCATATCTGAACGCCAAGCGGACCAGAAACCGCTCCTAAAGCAGGAAGTGGATCAAAGTGCAAGGCATTCTGGGTAAAAATAGCCAAAACAAACACAAGCGAGTCTGGAGCCAACAGGAGAAACAGCTTGGAGAAATCCCTGTTAAAATCTGACATATGTTTACATTTCCTGAAGAAGGAAGCTGCACTCACTGTCTGTTCAGAGGTTTCTTGGTGCAGCGCCCCTACAGGCGGGGAGGGGAACAGTTTGATCAAATGGTTTGGTTTTTGACTCAGAGCAGTGAAAGAAAACCACAGCAGCCGGAAATGTAACAAAAGTTGTAATTTGGATCCCCAGTCAATCTGAATATAACCGAGAAAGAGGTGAGAAAACAGAAGCAGGAGGATTAAAAATGAGTCTGGGCTTGAAACTGAGCGATAATTACATTTTTGTTCAATTTATTTCATGGTTCTTTTAGGTTTAAACAGAGCTAACAACTTTGAAATAATACTAAAAACATAATATAAGCAGAAGTGTTTGACATGTTGACTTCAGATGAAGTTTGAAGACGTTTCATCATCTTCTCAATCTGCCGACTAAAGAAGCAGAAAGTTTTTTAATTTACCCCTGCAGGGGTTTTCTGTGGGCTCTAGTGCCCCTTATTTGAAAGTAGGCTGACAGGAAAGGGGGAAGACATGCAGCAAATATCGTCGGGTCTGGGAGTCGAACCCGCGTCGGTGACTCAAGGCCTCCAAACGTTGGTCGCTCTTCCGCCACGCCGCCCCGCCACGCCACGCCGCCCAGCCTCGCCGCCACGCCCTGCAGGGGCGTGCTGATCAGTGTGAATAAAACCGATCTAAAGCCAACTCTCTGTTTCAAGAGGCCAAAAAGTGCAGAATATTTTCAAATGAGTTCATCTGTTGTTAGTTTTGTCATATTTTAATGTTTTAATTAAGGTAAACAGGCTGTGAAATTGGTTCCAGAGGCAAACAGGAAGAGAACTGCAGCAATTTCATTATGAAGAAAACTATTAAACTCAGAGTGTCGTCTGTAGTTCAGATCGACTTCATCTACAGCTAACAAGTGTGGAAATCATTTAGGACGCTCCAAGATTGTTTCCTTAATGAATATTTCTGCAGTTTCCGTTGTTTCTTTGCTCTGTTGAGACCCAGGAGAGGAGAGACGGAGGCGGGTTTCCCTCCCTCCATTACCTCCTGTTTTCCATCCAGCTGCTCTTCCTCCGTCCATCTCTGGTCCATCTGCCTGTTATCAGGCTCTGATGCTGTTAGCGACTGAAAGGGACAGATAACGGAGGCAAACATGCAGCTAGGCTCCAGCTGCTGCCGAACCCACCCACACGCCCAGAGCGGCTCAGCCGGGTCCGACTGCCGGTCCTGGAGAATCTGAGACTTAAATCTGCAGCATGCAGGGAGGAAGACTGCAGGGCTCCTAGAGAAACATCATACCAACGAAGAAAAGTCAACCAGATCGTGTCTACCAGGTTTTAGGATTACTGCACCTTCCAAACTCTGGAATAAACTCAGACTTTCACAGCTTTAGAAAAGTTTTTCCACTGATGCAGCAACATAATGGAAAAATGTTGAATCAAGTTATTTGGAAAACATTTTAAAATCGACCTCTCAGGCTGAACTGTGTGTGACCGAGTGGAACAGAACCAAATGAAGTCCTGAGAGTTTTCTGTGGCGCTCTGAAGAAAGAAACCAGAAAACTGCAAATTGTGACTTTAAAACATCCCAAATCCTTCAGTTTCAAGCAGCTTCGTCTCTCTGAGGGTCTGAAAAACAACTTTCTGTCCACAAAGAGACAAAGTAATTTCCCAACACGCTCAAAATGTCCCGACTCAAATTCTCACTTCAGCGGAACGACCTCGGTGACAGACTGACATTTTCCCTGGAAGTAAAAAGGCAGCAGAGTTTTAGTCTGGATCCGATCCGGTCGGTCCTTCAGTGGAAGATGTTCCGCTCTCTGTATGAAGCCTGACCCACAACACCAGAACCAGCCCGATAAACACGGCTCTGAGGAGACGGACGGCTCTCTAATCTGCTGGGAAGGTCAGAAGGTTGTCAGGTTGACGTGAACGGAGCCGAGGCTGGAACATGTGAACACGGCTTCACATGGGAACCATCAGCATCACCGCCGACTGCTGCACATTCAACAGATACATGTCAGTATACTGGAAACTGGGGAAGAGTTTGAGTTTTTACAGTGTAAAAACTAAATATTGAGGATTTGATGAAGTTTCTGCTTATTGGGGAGAAAATATTAGCTAAATATTTAGTTTGAAGTCAAATATTTATATACAAATCAAATAAATTTACAAATTACAACAGAAAGTGTGTCTTTACAAAGATTGAATAGAAAGATTAACACGTTTCATAAAGAAGAGTAAAATATTTATAAACATGATCTGCTAATTTTGGGAACTGTTTGTCACCTCATGAAACAGTTTGCGCCACAGAAGTTCAGGAAGGAACCTGTGATCAACCTGAAGTTCATTCAGCTGAATATTTAGTTTGTAAATGATTTAGTTTGAAACGGTGGTTGAATGTTTGAGAGAGCAGCCAGTAAGTTCAGGGAAGCTCTGATCAAATATTTCTCAGTTCAAACTGAACAGCTTACAAGTTCCAGGAAGTCATTTTTAATTTCCAGGAAACTGAACTGCAGTTTTGTGACGTAACTTGTAAACTGTTGTCCTGCATTTTACCCAGAGGCAAAATGTCAATTCTAGGACAACAACATTTCAGAGAAAGAAACGGAAAAGCAGAAAAACAAGCTGAGAAAATGTCCGTTCAGTTCCAGGAAATCCGTCTTCATGCCTCAGAGGAACTGAACTGCAGCCGACTTTCATCCTGAAATTAAACCTGCTGAATAAAAGAAGTTTTTCTCAAACATCATTTCAATGAACCAGTTGAACCAGTTCACCTTTAGAAACCATTTCAATCTCAATTTTACTGAATTACTGTTGAACTGTAAACTTTAACATATTGAATTATGATCAGAAACATATTCATGTCGATGTTTTCCATATTTAATGTGAACTTTCAACCCAATCTGTGGTTTATCTGTGGACTCGTCTCGGCGTGTTGATCTGCGTTCCCTTATCTAAATGTGCCGTAATAATGACGGCTGCATGCCGGCCTGATGACAGGAGCTGCACTTTGCTTCCAGATACATAATGGATTATCTCACTTATCTCCATTATTATGACAAAACATGGAGAAGGGAAAAATACTGCAGGACGCACAAAACAGAAGGGAGTTAAATAAAATTATAGATTCCACCTCCCAGAAATATTTGGTCAGATTTTGTGTTTTTGAAGAAAAGTTTGATTTCTGAATGAAATGAATGTTTAAGTTGTAAATGTTAAACTAGTTTAAAGTGCAGAACAGACGAGAGGTTTGTGCTTGAAAATGGTCACTGTTACAAATGTGAAGATTTTCAGTAGATCAAGCAAATTTCCCAGCCGTTCCTGAAGGCAGCATGATGCCCAGTTGTAGTCTGGAGTTCAGGTGATGAAATCTTGTCAAGTCAGTGACCAGATGATGGAAACCAAACGGATAAACGAGGCCAGACTGAGTCAGAGTTGGTGAAAACGTTACGTCTTCTCATTGTTTCTTTTGGGTTTAGCTGCTTGTTTCCCTCCAGAGGTGGATCAGCCTGAACACACACACACACACACACACACACACACACACACACACACACACACACACGGTTAGAAGTGAATGTTGTCCCAGCCTCTGTCTCTCTGCTGTGGATTAACGTCTCCACTGGGACTCGGCTGTCTCTGTCTCAGTCGGTTGGATCTCTTTGTTCCTCTCTCTTTTTCTCCTGCTTGTGTTTCAGTCTGCTGGTTAATCCCTCTGTTCTGTCGCTCCTCTTCCTCCCGCCGGCCTTCGTCGTCTCTGGCCTCCCTTTCGGCTCGTGTTGTACAACCAGCAGAAGGAGCGACAGCTTCGTCCCCTCAGGCCATCAGACCTTCTGCTGACGTGTGATTTCATGTTTACTCGTTTTCTGAACATGCAGACGGGAAATGTTGAACCTTTCCTCCGCTGCTCTACCAACAACCTGCTTCAGTCCTCTAGTCCTGATTCAGACGATTTTCTGATTCCTCCAGAATCCTCCAATGCAGCCCAACAGGCGCAGCTACACTGCAGCTGTTAGCATTTGTTTCCCAACACGGCAAAAAAAACAAAACAAAAACCTACCAAGGAATTTAAATCTACGAGATAAAACTCCTAAATAACTTTTCAGTAACATAGAAAAACTTATTTTACATAAAATGCACTGAAATTCTGGGACCTTGTAAAATATAAAACTGTACAATTTATGATTAAATTAAGGAACCATCAACTTCCACACAATACACAAAAAGATGTTTGAGACAGAGAGCGGAGTTAGGAAGAGAGGAGGAAATAAAAAAAAAAACAATCATTAGAGCAACAAAAAGTTTTTATCAGTAAGTGGAGCAAATTTATGGAAGAGATTAAATGAGTTAGAAATTTTGGGCAAGACTTGAAAATTGATGTTCCTCTGGTTGAACTTGAGTTGTGTTGTGGAATATTATTCTTTAATTCCATCCATCCATTTTCTGTTCACCCTTCTTCCCTAATGGGGTCGGGAGGGTTGCTGGTTCCTCTCCAGCTGCGTTCCAGGCGGGAGGCGGGGTCACCCTGGACAGGTCACCAGTCTGTCGCATATTCTTTAATTGATCACTCAGAATGGTCTAGTCAAAGTTCAAAGTAAAAACTGAGAAAATTGATTTTCTCAAATGCAACCCAACAACTTGTGGAAATGAAACGGCTATAAAAACTGATTCTTCAGCCGGTGGTAAACATGTGACAGATCTCCAGATCTAAACAAAACGTAATGATGTGAAATCAGAGGAAACGTTTCCAACCTCTGAGGAGAAAACATGAACAGCACAGAGATCCTTCTTCCTTCTGTGTTTTCAAATGGCTTTACGGCTCGAAATGATTCAGGAAAAATCAATTTAAAGCTCCAGCATGCAGGCTGATGGCGAGAAAACGGCTCTTTGCACAGATTCCCTGTGAGATCAGCCGACAAGAACTTCATTTAAATCCGGACTCCTGCTGTGAAAATTGCACTTCCAGATTTTCTTGATCTTCGGGGAAGAAGAGTTCCTCCGGATTAAGACATTTCATCATTTCACAGCGGATAACGGAAAACGTCTGAGCTAATGATGAATCCCGGTTAGAGCGTTCACATATGGATTTGAACTGCACCAGAGTTCACTTCAACAGAACCGTTTGTAGACGGACTCGGGTTTGTTTTTTTGGTTGATTATGTATTGAAATATTACCAAACCAAAGAACCGGAGTTTCTAAACAAACGGACCGGAGTTTCTAAACAAACGGACTGGAGTTTCTAAACAAACGGACCGGAGTTGGACTGAAGCAGCCTTAACAGAACAGGCGTGACGTCGTCCTTCGTCATCCTTCAGATTCTGGGATTTCCAAATAAGAGGTAATCTTTAATTTAATCTGAACAGAGAACCACTGAACAATAATCTGGTTCTGGTTCTCCTCAGCCCAGATGATGATCCATTCCTTGCAAAACTTCCACAAATTCCTGAGTGGATGTTTTTGGAAACATACTTTTTCCTTCCACTCAACTTTCAGAGTGAACTGACTCAGTTACCAGTCTAGTGTCTGTTGCAATGTAAACGTTTCCAGGTTTCCTGAGTTAATCACCTGATTTGTTTCCCACTGAGGAACTTTGACACAATATTCCCGTTTGTACAAAAGCTGGTCGTCTTGAACTTTTGCCCGGTTCTTTTTAAACCGTTTTCATAGAATTACAGAAAGAGAAAAAGCTTCTCTGAGTCAATGTTTGTTTTTTCCTGCTGTTTTCCTGCAGTAAGGATTTTGGATAAATGCATTTCTAGTTAGTGTTGGCCTGCTGGTGTGTTTAATCCATACATTATTCATATTAGTCATTTTGTGACACTGCTGGCAGAGACCCTCTGTTATCCTGCTGTAGGAATGTTCTTTTGTTGCATCGGATGTTCTTCGCCCTGCTCGGCTTTTCACAAATGAATGTAGATTTGTTCAGGGTTTATGTAATTTATTTATCCTCAGTATGTTCTTTTTGATTAATTTGACCCATATTTTGAGTCATTATTTCCAAAATTGTAAATATGCAACTAAATTTGCACTTTTTAAAGCTTTTACGGCATTTTTTCCAGACAAACGACCTTGATTATGCAGGAAATTATGGTTTGTAGGAAGGTTAGAAAGAAAGAAAGGGTTTAACAAGCTAATTTTTCTGTCTGTAGGAGGGAGGACCAGCACTTTGAGTGCCCAGAAACCAGCCTGTTGCAATATTTCATTTGTTTCTGGGAAAATCAAGACAACCGGCTGCAGAGAGCTGAAAACAAAAACACAAAATCCATCTCTGCTTTCCATCAGGAAGAACAGATTTACATAAATCTGCACTTTACACAATCAATCAATCAACAGGAATTTGGCATCTTGTCTTGCAGAGACGCTGCTTCTTGTTCCTTCAAATCATTCACACATTTGTTTCAAACATGACTTCAGTCTGCATTAGCACTTCAGTAACAGATCCAGAGCAGGCAGGCGAGAGGAAGAGGAGGAGGAGGAGGAGGAGGAGGAGGAGGAGGAGGAGGAAGAGGAATAGGAGGAGGAGGAGGAGGAGGAGGAGGAGGAGGAGGAGGATGAGGAGGAGGAGGAGGAGGAGGAGGAAAAGAAGGAGAAGGAGAGTGCAGAAGTTGGCAGAAGACGGAGACGCGGGGGAAGAGGATAATAGGAAGATAAGAAGTGGTTGATCAGAAAGAGGGAAGGAGGAGGACAGTGTGGAAACGGAGAGGAGGTGACGGTTTAAATCCTGAAGAGAGGATGGACAAAGGTGAGTTTAATAACTAGGAGGGAGGAGGAGAAATTAGGACAAGAGATGATTTCTATTACAGAGAAATGGGTTCATCAAATTAAAGGAATCAAACCAGAGCAGACAGAACAAACTGACATGATGGAACCAGGAAAACTTTAACTGAACTCTGGAGATTTTCCTCCGTTACCCTGAAAGAACATCATGAAGCTCTGGGATGGTAAACCAGCAGGTACCGTACAGGAGGTCTGTCAGAACCCTGGAGGTACCAGAACCCTGGAGAAACCAGAACCCTGGAGAAACCAGAACCCTGGAGGTACCAGAACCCTGGAGAAACCAGAACCCTGGAGGTACCAGAACCCTGGAGAAACCAGAACCCTGGAGGTACCAGAACCCTGGAGATACCAGAACCCTGGAGAAACCAGAACCCTGGAGAAACCTCTGTAAAGATCCTCTTATGTATCAACCTGCAGAAACTCTATGGCAACTTGAGGTTTACCAACCGGTAAGGTTGGTTAGTTAACCTGTAGATATAGTTCCCCTACAACGACCCTGAAGGTTTTTATTATTATCTTATTAGATTTCTCTGCAGGAACCTTCGAGCCAGTAGGGACCTCAAAAGATGTTTCACCTGTAATTTATTTTATTCAGGGATTTAATGATCCTTTTCCAGGTTTACACCTCATTCAAAAACCAAGAAGACCAAAAGAAACTTGTGCTCTCAGAGACATTAGCTGTCTTCAACAAGACAATGCACAATCTAATGGTCTCCTTTAAAAGACCACTATCTTGATGGTTGACATGGCAACCACTGAACAGAGACCACAATACACAGGGCCCTTTGTAGAGAACTAATAGTGATGCTTTCAGTTTACCTGGAAACAGCAGCGATGAAACCAGGTGGAAACCAAACAAACATGGAGCTGAAACAGAGAGAGCATGAAGATCATCATCATGGATCCATTCGCTCTGAACTGAAAGAGTTTCTGCTCGTTTTAAATGGACCAGAACCAGAAACCAAGAGGGAAAACTCAACGGCTTCCTGGAAGCGTCCGTGTGTGTCTGTGGTTTTCACGATGAGTTCATTCTTCTTCATTAGAGAACCAACCAGAACAGGCCGTACATCACTAATAAGGTCTAGTTTTCATCAATAAATTACACTAACAGCAAAGATCTGAAGAACAATTATGTTTTTACCATTTTACTGGAAACACTAAGCCTCAGGATGAAGGGACACAGATTCAGTGAATCACAAATTTAGGACAATAAAACTTTTAAAAAGTTTAAAGTTTTATTGTTAAAACTGCAAAAAAACAACATATTACCAAGTATTTTGGTTTAGTTTCTAAATATCTCAGTTCACTTGAAAAGAGACTAAATTAAATTACAAGTAACTTTTCTGCAAAAAATAAAATATTATCGCTTTAAGTCAAAAATTCTTTAATATTGATGAAAAGGTTCTGGTTCCAGATTATAACAAAACGTTTCCCTGTGTTTTAATGGAACACATGTTTTAGTTTTGTCTCATTCCAAACATACTTGGTAAGGATTTTGTTTTTGCAGTGAAAGTGAAAAATGAATTCTGCTTGGGTCCAAAACAAAAACCAGAATCAATCTTTACTTTGTGTTTCTCCTTCCTGTGTTGTTTTTGTTGGGCCCAAACAAACCCACACTGCTTTGATTTATGCTCCACAACGTCTCCGATGAAAAAATAACGCCTCCTTTCATGAAAAGAGAACATTACTTCTCCGAACGAATGCAGAGGTGAGTTTATCAACATGAAGAAAACCAGAGTTTCTGGGAGTTTCCAGGGAAATTAAAGGTGTGTGAATGTTTCCGGGCCGAAGGCTCCAGGTAAACATGGTGATTAGGTTCCAACATGATGACAAGGTTCCCCACAAACAGGGAGCTCAGGTTTTCATTTCTGTATTCATGAACCCAAACGTCATTTTCTATCAGGTCAATTACATTCCATCTGCAGGTTTCATCATATAGATCCAACTCAGCCCGGTTCTGTTTACAGAACCAGAGCAGCAGAACGGACACATGGAGGGCACTTCACTTTAAAACAGCAGGTACAACTACAGCCTAATATCCAGTCACAGCAGCCATCTGTAAATTCAAACCTGGAAAACAGTTTTCTATTCAAAGAAAACCAGCAGATTATTTTAAATCTTCAATTTGCAGCAGGAATGTGAACACAAGCAGGCTTTAAGTAGGTCAATACATTTTTCAACTTAGGGATTTTATGCCACGTATTTGTTTTAAAAAGATGTCACCAATAAACAGTCTACCTTTGTGACTCAGTATAAATGCATCTGCTGTCAGATTTTCATGTTTCCCGTTGAGCAGAAGCAGCTCTGTCTGCTTAGAGTATCAAATCATTTTAATTCACATATATACGGTTTTATCCAAATAAAATGTCTAAACATCATTTTACAGCATCTAGGATGCTTAGATGTTGTTTAATGGTGGATGACAGACAGTTTTCTTCTGTTAAATAAAGACTAAACTTAAGATAATTATCTTTGCACCAGATGAACAGATGTCTGGGATCCAGGAGGCACTTGGACCTCCTGGTTCTCTGATTATTTTGGGTCAAACTAAAGCCTGGTTCACATGACAAGATCATTTTATCAACTTTTGACCAGATTATCACTGTCCGTCAGTCTTAAAGATACCCAGATTATCGGAATGGTTCTAAATCCTAAAAGATAATCCTGCTGTGTGCTAACAGTATCTGGTCAACTCTTCAGTCATGGAGGTAAAACGACACATAACTGAAATTTTTTTAAAAATGTTCCTAATTTATTCTGAAGATGTGACAGGCCTGAGGCAGATTAAACACAAAGTGATCCGTACAAACAAACCACTTATCAGGTGAACGATAAAAGAAATCAAGGTGAACTAAAACGTTACGCACCTATAGTGCACGTGGTTAGCTACGCTAGCATACACACTCAAAACAATAGCATTCATTATACATTCAAGGGCAACAAAACCCCGAAAAATGCCATTTTACAAACAAACCATGGGATAGTAGGCACTTTAAGTTTACACGGCAGCTGTGAATATGAAATATTTTCAGGTTAAATAATCCGCTAATTTGTAAATTATAAAATTAAGAAATCGACAAAAAGTGATGCGTTTCCTGCTTCTTCTCTGCCGGTTTGAGGGAAGGCGGCTTCAAGCCCACGGGCGTGTTGCCCCCTAGTGGCTCTAGTGGTATTACACCGCCATTAATGTTCTACGTTTCCCACTGGGAAATTGAAAGTATTTAGTTTATTATCTACAAAAGGAGTGTAAAATCAACCAAAATAAGGAAACATACATAACCAAATGTGACAAAAATGTAAAGGTGTCACAAACATTTAATTTTATCCAAGTTAGATTAGTAAATGAAAATCAGGACAAAGTCTCCAGTTGTTTCCTGTTTGAGTCTTATTGATTCCCAACATGAATAAGCAGAAGATGAAAAGCCTGATGGGGCGTCTGTGGAGGGGAGGAAACCCGAGGAAACAGGATTATTAACAACACGGAGACATTCTGTCCAAGCTGAAGAGATCAGATGGTCTTTCATGACAAAACGACGTCTTCATCAGCTGCAGGAGTATTTTCTATCCCTGCCCACACAGTCAGAGACCCAGCAGCTGTCTCCTCTCATGAGTTCGTCTGTCACTGCATAAAGAGCTTTACCACCAGCGGAGAAGCAGCACATCTTTGTTCTCTTTGTGTTTCCTGGAGGAAAACCACATGTTGCATTAGATCAGGAGTTTGATGCTCCTCTGTCTCTGCTGGAATCTGAGCTCAGTCCCTGAAGGAAGTTCACATAATGCCACTGTGGATCTTTAGCTAATTGGAAGGAAGGAGACATTGTACTACAGAATTAATTTACATGCAGAATAAAAGTGCTGTGTCTTGTTGTGTAGAAACAAACTAGAACTACTTTTTCTGTCTGTTCTGCTTTTATTTATCTTTCACTTCTGAATTTTAATGCAAGTTTCAGAAACCATTTGAAGTTTTTTATTTAGTTTCAGTTTGAATTTATCACCAAACAAACAAGATAAAATCACTTCTAGACGTGACCAGATATTGGGTAAAGAGCACCAAACAGAGCTGCTGTCCTGAACCAAACTACCGTAGTTTGATTACCTGATCAGGACTCTGAAAGGTTCTGCTGGGACCCGATTTACCAGAACATCCTGGAAAGGCAACAGAAAGAGATTCTGGGAGATTCTCCTCCAACCAGCCGAGATCGAATTATTTTCACCCAGAAACTCTGAACCTGAGGTACGACGACTGTTTGGTTCCATTATTTTTTTTAATATTACACCATGAATCTAAAGAGCAAACACGAATCAATCAAAGCTGCCAGTTAATCAATACTTACACTATAAATGTTAATTTCTCCTCCTGTTGAAAACACAGGATTCCATTAAGTCTGCAGCACAGAGCGTTAAAATTTAATTTACTTTCCTCAGGAACAGAAACAGTCTGGAAAATTAAATCCTAAGGAAAAAAACCAACAGCGACGTATGTTTCCTTCTGAAGCTGTGACACGCTCACTTATGGGTCCCGAAGGGGGAAAGGATTAGGACTAGTTAGCATTCAGGAAGGCGACGGCTTTCTTCACGTCTGCAGTAATAATGTCAGGCTTCCCGCTGCGTGTGTGTGTGTGGGTGGGTGTGTGTGTGTGTGTGTGTGTGTGTGCGCGGCTTCGTTTTTAAGGTGCATGACCTTTTAAATTGCAGCAGGGTTGACTCTGCTGTTGGAGCGGATATACAGCATCTAAACACACACACTCTAAAATGCATACATATACATAATCCACCTCTCTCTCCTGCAGATAAAACAACAATGTACACAAATTAAAGAGTTCGATCCCCTGAGCTTCCTGCCTGTTATTATAAAGTGCAGCTACGAGATGTAAACATGAAGCTGATTGCTGAGGCGTGAGTTTGTGTTTGGTTACGTTTCTTTCTCCTGGGCTTTTTGTGATTTATTGAGCTTCTTGATAACAATAAAATTAGACAGGAAAGTAACTTTGTTAACACCTGTAAAACTTTTACACATCTTGTCCTGCTGGAACCACAAATGTCAATGCATTTTATTGGAATAAAATTGATCAGGAGTGTCAAATTCCATGTTTCTATGGTCCGACTCACCTGAGACAAACAGCTAACTAACATGTTGCTAGTCCTCCAGAGATTTAATACTGAACTTATTTGATTCAGGCGCGTTGAAGCAGAAAGAAAAAAACTAAACATATAAATATCTGTGGTTTAGATCAAAACATTTTCAGAACAAATCCTTTTCCCAATCGGTCTTTTTTTAAAGGTTTTAACTATTGGATCAATGCTTTGTGTTTAGTTTAGTTTTAATTAATCTAGACAAACTATAAGCAAGATTTTCTCCAAATCTAGATTTTGATTTAAAGTCAGTTTCCCAAATTAATTCTCCCCCATAAAACAATGTCCAGCCTTACTTACACCAACACATCTGGAAGATATATTTTTCACATACCAAGGATCAATTTAAAAGCTATTTGCTGCCCTCTAGAGGTTAGATTGAATACTAAATACCAAAATATTGTGTCGTATGTGCCATATTAAAATTAAGAACTTAATTTACGCCTATTTATGGTTCAATATTTGTGGATTTTACTGTGGAACATAACTTTAAATTACTTGTGTAAAGTTTGCCTTGTTGTTTGGGGCAAATCTAAAATATTCAAAAAAATGCGGAAGCTGACAACCGAACAACGACATGCTATTGGCTGGTGTTTGTAAAGTAGCCAATCAAGGAGCAGCATTCATTTCTCCTTTGCACTGATTGGCCGTAGAGAAAAGATAAGGAAGACTTTGGATGTTAGCTTCTTCTGTAACGCTAACATGGTTTCCAATGTGTGTATTAATGTATATTAAGTTATATTTGGTGTTTAAACTATTAAAACAGGAAATTATAAGCAATTTTATTCATAGGCAGGTAAAATCCACAATCCCAGTGAATACCAGGGATCCTGTGTACCTGAATATAAAGTAAAAATAATGAGTTGTTGGTATAATTATACATAAATCCAATCAGTACACAGTTAATATTGAGCATAAATAATTATTTCCATTTGGAAAAAGCAGAGCATGTAAAGTGGTTTAACTGTCAGCGTTTTCCTCAGAATAAAACCTTTTTATGTTTCTTATCTTCCGCATGTCGGCGTTTGAAAAGGTCGCCTCTGTTTACTCTGATTTGCTTAAACCGATTTCCAGTTATCTCCATAAAATAAACATCATTCAGTGAGGACAGCGTTTAGCATTTATTCATCAGCGCATACCCAACGCCTGGCATCATTTCTCCTAAAGTAAAACGCCCGCTGCAGCGCCGAGAAGAAAACCCAATTAGGAGAGGAGAGGTCATGTTGGGAGGAAGGGGACGAGTCGCAGTTTGTCGGGTTTTTATTTGCTCCCAGTGTGCAGAGGGAAGATGCAGTTAAGAACATGCTGAACTGCTGAAGAGCAAATGGATACACTCAGTCCTCTCTAATGACAGCAATCAAGATAAACGCGGAGCGGCGTATGCAGACAGGAGGCCAGCGAGGCTAAAACAGGGCAGATCGAAGCCGTGTGTGTCTGCAATGAGCTGGACTGGGAGCCAATCAGGGCTTCCCCTCGCCCTGCCCGACTGTAAACAGGAGCGAGCTGATGGTGCAGCGCCCAGCAGTCATTACGCAGCTCTTCAGGGTTGATGGTGTGGTTGGCTGTGAGTGGCTGTAATTAAGCCTTTCAGTCGGCTCCAGCCACTCTGAGCTTTGACCTCTCTTATTAGCGCCGTCATTCATCCAGAGTCCAGCCTTTCACGCTGATGGTTCCATTCTTCACATCATTCTGCACAAACAAAGCCCGGTTCTGTTTAGAACCAGCTGTGTTACATGTATTTACACTGCATCAGTTTTATGCATCAATGTCACATGGAGCTGGCAGAGTTTAATGAGGAAGTTCTCCACTGAACACAAACTCTGTTACATTTACATGTGAAGACCAATTAATCCTCTTTACAGAGTAAACAGAGTTCAATAACTGCCACACTTTTAAGATTGTTCTACCTCTTATGTCCCACTTCACAACTCTGCTCTGATTTTGGTTGATTTAATGTCTCATTGTTTTATTTTAAAACACATGAAAATATATGATAATAAAGTGGAAAAATTGATGGATGGATGGATGGATGGATGGATGGATGGATGGATGGATGGATGGATGGATGGATGGATGGATGGATGATGGATGGATGGATGGATGGATGGATGGATGGATGGATGGATGGATGGATGGATGGATGGATGGATGGATGGATGGATGGATGGATGGATGATGGATGGATGGATGGATGGATGGATGGATGGATGGATGGGTGGATGGATGGATGGATGGATGGATGGATGGATGGATGGATGGATGGATGGATGGATGGATGGATGGATGGATGGATGGATGGATGGATGGATGGATGGCAGAAATCTAGTCGAAGAAACTGAAAAGCATCCAAACAAAAAATAATTTAACCTGATAGTCTTAAATGAGATAAGATTCCAAAAGAAGACAAAGTAGATGACAATGATGATAACAGTGATGATGATGATGATGATGATGATGATGATGATGATAACAGTGATGATAATGATGATGATGATGGTGATGATGATGATGATGATGATGATGATAACAGTGATGATAATGATGATGATGATGGTGATGATGATGATGATGATGATGATGATGATGATGATGATGGTGATGATGATGATGATGATGACTGTCAGAAGGTAAACCCGACTCCCGTTGTGAATCGGTTGAGAACAACAGATTCTCCATGGATGGAAGCTCATTGACAGAAACACGAGAGTCCGGCGTTTCGGCTCCAACCTGCTGTGAGGAAACAAGACGCAGCACGGATGAAGATGACTGCGCCGCTGGAAGACGGAGGCAGAAAATAAAGGAATAACAGAGAGACGTGGAGATGGAACAGCAAAACATCTTGTCTGTTAAACTGTGACGAGGAGACGAAGCCGGAGCAACGGCTGTGAAACCAAACGTCTGTCAGGGTGTGTGATTGCTTTTTACGTTCCCTCCACTCTCATCTCCATCTGTCAGTGACACAGACACAGACTCGCTGAGATTAATGTTACATGTATACAGCATTTGGGCAATATTCAGGAAGGAGACTGTAGGTGGAGGAAAATGTGTTTTCTCACATAAACCATGAATAAGATCCAATATTTGGGATCATCTTCATGTGAATAAATGCATAGAACAATTGAAAACAGGGACTGTTTGTGAGGAAACAAAGAATTTCAATGAGCTCCGGTTTCCTGAATTCAAGATTTTAATGATTCCTTCAATCTTTCAACTAAATAAATTCAGATAAATGAAACAGAGGAAGTAGCAACTGATTCCTGTCCGTTGGTCCATCTGTCAACACCTCCATCAATCCTTCTACCGGTCTGTCCATCCTCCAATGACAGATCATTCTTCCTCGATCGATGCCTCCATTGATTCTTCCATCCATTCATCCTCTAACTGTCCCTTTATCAACGTCTCCATGTTGGGTGTTCCCCAAGGCGACCCACGATTCTTCAGTCTTTGTGATCGAACGGTTGGCCGTATAAATCCGTAATATGGAGACAATCTTTAAGGTTGAAATGTTGGGAAGTAGTTACACATGAATGTGGGTTTTAAGTGAGAGTGACTGATGAAATGAGAGTGTTTGAGTAGAAACCCAGAACGTCCTCTCAGCCATAAGGAAGGTCAAGCACAGTTTGAGCAGTTTGACAAAAGAGCAAAGACAGGAATGCTTCTCACATCTTCTTGCACTTGCATCATCATAATGTTGAGCCCATTATGTTTCTGATGTGCGGTTCACTTCCATGCAGTCATTTACTCCGTACATCAGGAATACATTACAAAATTGCCAACTACTTCATTTACATACTGCCTGTGCATTTTTCTCAGTAATGAGCAACGGAAAGATGTTCTATAAGAAAACTGATGATACAGAGTCCGACCCGGCGACTCATTATTCCATCTGACTCTGAAGTCAGATGGAATCAGGAGCCAAACAACTACTGCAGTGTGTTGGACTGCCCCTTTACTACAGCACCAAAGATCAGCATCTATTTAATTTAGAGAATAAAAAGAGGGATTTTCCATCCCTCCATAGCCTATACCTTCAGCGTCCATTGGACGAAAGGTTGGACAAATAATAAAATCACACTCATGGCTGAAAGCAACCTAAAGAGACAAACTATCTTAACAGTGTGTTTATGCTTTGGGAGGAAGCTAGAATACACGTCTAGGGGGGACGAACATGTTGACTCCAAAGGCTGGAATATGAACTCTGGATGTTCCTGCTGCAAGGCATCAGTCCAACCAGCTGTACCACAAAGAATCAAAAAGGGATTTGATAACTATAATGAATCCAGCTCCACAATAATCAGTTGAGATTTTCTTTGTTTTGTTTATGTCAACCATTTTTGGCTCATCTTGCTCAGACAGATTCTCCCAGATTTAAGTTGAACACTTTATGTCCATTTTGTCCAGTGTGCTCCTTTGCTTTCCTCCATAATACTATATATATTTGCTTAAGTGTGTGTCTGTTGTGTGCTAAAGTGTGTGTGAGTTGTGTTTTTTTTCCATTTTAAAGAATGCGTGTTCTAAAAGTCAGCCACATCTCACCTCTAAAGTTAAAAGGTAACAATCTTAAACTGCGCTTATCCCGGACGAGCCCCCACTTGATACAGACTGGCTCAACAGCAATGGCTCTACAATGCCACATTGATAAAACATTATCAGTAACATGATAGGATAAAATGTTGCTGCCTCTGAGAAGAGTTAGAAAACATTAAGTATGCTTTCTTCTGAACAGTGAGGGTCCCAGGAAACATTTCCCTTAAACGTAGAAAACTACGGGCCTCGGTTAGTCTGGCTTGTTTGGAACGGTTGAAGGAAAAATCTTCTTCTGTCCAAAAAGAACCTGCATAGTTTGATCAGATTTGATTAAAAGCACCTGCCAACAAGAGAAACCTCCACGTTTGTTTGCCACTGATTCAAATATTCTCATTGATCTCTGGAGGAGGAAAGGGGCTGTTGTTTGATCTCAGAGGTCTGACACCACTACAGATCAGGGAGTCTGCTGGAAACACTGTCATCAGCTGGTTTATTAGCAGGCTAGGTGGAGCAAAAACACCCCACCATCATTAATCCTTACAACAAGCACCTGTGGCACTTCCAGGACACCTCTAACCTCTAATCGTCCTTTAATCAAACCTCCCATGAAAACTGCAGCTCTGTTTTCCTCTATTACTGTCTGACGCTCTACTAAAGCCCACATTAACAGACAGGAGCCCTCTCTCCATAATGAGCTCTGCTATTGATTATCCAATAGATTAGCCCTTTGTATCGATCGCCCCAGCACTCTGACAACGCAGAGAGGGTGACAAGAGTGATGGTCTTCAACACGTGCCGACTGAGGAAGTAAATCAGGCATTTCAGGCCAGGACCACGAAAATAATCGGGATGACTAGTTAGGATGAAGACGAACTGGAGAGGGAAGAAAATTAGATTTAGAAGAAGTTTAGGAACAAAAGCTCAAACTTTGAGTCGTTTTATATTTAGATTGTCAGAAGGTTTCATCTGCGAGTTACTTAAACACTTCCGACAAATCCTTTTGGACAGCATTACATTTATCAATTTGTCAAATATGGTACTCTATGATGCATTTAGTCACAAACCAGTAGTTTATATTTTTATTTCAAGCAACCAGGATCTTTTCTACTGTCTGTCTGTTCAGGGTTTTTGAGTTTGGCACTTTTTCACTTATTTCTTCCCAAATTTCAAAATGTGGCCAGTTGGAAGACGAACAAAAGAGTTTCAGTACACAAACAGTATCTGATGTCTTCAAGAATCAGAGATGTTCACAAGCTATTTTTCAAGTCCAAGTCTTTGAAGGGAAATCTAAGTAAAGTTTCAAGTTTTTTTTCCTAATTCAGAGTCCAGTTTTAAATTTTTGAGCTTCAAATCCACTTCAAGTCAAAAGTCTTTAGGTCAAAATTCAAAGTCGAGTCTGAAGTCTTTCATTTTTGAAATGCAACTTGAGTTGAAGTTTCAAACTCGTTTCCATCTGTCAGGATCAGGAATGAAATCCAGCAGAGATCTCACCCAGATCCAGAAACGTTCTCCGCCTGTCATCTGATCACCTGCTGGGTGTCGAGTTTTAAATGGGAATCACCTTGTCAGAGCTAATTTCACTTTCAAACTGTTATCTCTGGTATTTTTCAGGTTCAACTTCAATAAATGTGTCTTTCTCACAGACTGGAAGGTTTGTAGATAATTATCCAGTCCATTCTGACACTTTCTACACCCACTGGTTCTGGTTCACAGACACACAGCTGATATTAGCAGCACATTACAACCTGCTACTGCAGAACTGATAAATAAATCAGTCACATATTTGTTGATCTTACATAAATCTTTTGATTTTCTATGTAAAGATTTATAGATTTAGAAAATACTAAAGCACTGTTATTTATTTCCAAGGACAATCTGAGCTACAAATGGAGTCAAAAGTTCTGCTTAACCTGATGACCAGCTCATTGGCGCTAAGAGGAAAGGAAACAGTTTATAGTTCTCTTTCCTCCACATCCGTCCTTATCAGCAGAATAAGAGATTATTCCCACCTGATGTAGATGTGGAGACACCAGCCTCCCTTTGTCCTTGGGACAAACTCTGAGGAATGACAGTAGATAACTTTAAGAGATCATTTTTTATAGATTATTTTTCTATACATATCCATTTATGCTAACTATTAGCATGCAGCGAGAGATGTTGGTTCTTTGATGGTGTAAACATGACCCTGGTTTAAACCTGGAGTTTAGGATCAAATAGAGCCAAAAAGCCTGGAGAATAATTGATCAAGACAAGCTTAAAGATTAAAGTTTGGATTTTTAGAGGGTAATTAGAAGAAAGGAGGGACCCGTCAGAACTTTATGCTTGTTTGTGACTTTTGACTCATTATCTGAGCGAACTGAACTCACACACACAGAGACGCTCCTCTGACAGCGTCGTCCTCGGCTGGAAACGTCAGTATAAAACAAAGTTCTGCATCTGACGGATCAGGAATGTTCCCTTTGATCCGGGGACGCGGCGCTCTGCGGCGCTCTTCTTATGATAATTATCCAAAATAAAAGGCAGCAGCTGTATTTTTAAACATCGTTCCCTCTGTGTTGCTGCTTGGAGGAACTAGAAAGCTGCTATCTTTAGAGGGAGTCAGTGCACCTTCTAGGACTTCACACTTTCAAATAACTGTTTTATCTTCAAGATGGCAGCAACTTTACAGAGAATCTTTCTGCTTTTTAAACAATACTGTAGAATATTTTATGAAAAACTAGTTTACATTTTTTATTGAGTATAAAAATATTTTTCTCTGAACTTGGACGAGTTTCTGCAAAAGCATAAAAGGAGGATAAAGATCAGTTAATTTTCTTTCTACCGGTTAGTTTTTTTTATCATTAATATTGAAAAATATTTTTAAAACTCAGCTTTTGTTTTCATTGCTCCTAAATCCCAAAGCCTATAATCACCTCTTTTCTTTCTTTTTTACAAATAATGCTTTTTATTTATGTTGTACTTTGTATTTTCAGAGAAAATCACAAAGTGCAAAGAAAAGTGCTGCAAACCTATAAAAGCTAAATTAGCAGATTTTCAGTCTCATCATTGAGAATGTGAGGAAAGGAAACAGTCTTCTCCCACTTCAAAATAAAAGCAAGATGACCAAAACTTCAACACAGACATCAAAATTTATTTAGCTGAAAGTTTACAAAGCAGTCAAGTAAATTAGCGCTTTATAATTTTACAGAAAAGCTAAGTTAGGGCTAAACATTTTCAAAATTAGCTAAAATGCTAAAGTACCAAATGAAATTGGTGCGTTAGCAGAACATTTCCAGAACCAGATCAGAGAAACTCATCCAGGCTTTAGTTTCCCTTTAGTGGCTTTGACTCCAGCAGCGTCTTCACAGGTCTGATTGACAACCGACAGTCCAGAACGCTGCTGCTGGAGTTCTGACTAGAACCAGGAGGATGGAGACACCACCTAGTTCTACACAATCTAGTTCTACACCATCTAGTTCTACACAATCTAGTTCTACAGTCCTTCACTGAGAGAAGAGACTTTAAATGCTGCTGGTAGTTCATAAATTACTGAACGGATTAAAGATCTGCTGATGTTCTATCAACCTTCCAGACCTTTCTGGTTCTGGTTCTGGTTCTGAGCTACACACAGAACCAGAACCAAAAATGGAGAAGAAGCATTCAGCTTCTATGCACCACAAATCTGGAACAAACTTCCAGAAAACAGCAAAACAGCCGAAACACAGAGTTCCTTTAAATCCAGACTAAAACCCAGCTGGTTAGATTAATATTCAATGAAACATTGATCAATAATCTGATGTTTAATGACACCACCAGGCAAAATGCAATGATTTAAATATTGACTGTGTTTCTCTGACTTTGTATTTTTTGATATAAAGCTCTTTGAACTGCCTTGTTTCTGAAATGTGGTACATAAACAAACTTGATTGAAATGTTCTGCACAGCTGCAGTCAGTAGTCAGGTGTACTGAGGTTACCAATGACAGTATTTTCTGTATGAAGTGTTTCTCAGCAGAGATGCTGGTTGTTTAAAACACCAGCTCCAGATTATCTACCAGAGGCGTAAAAACAAACCCTTATAAAAGGAGCCAGCCTCTGCAGCTATCAGTAAGAGCATCTGCTGCTCCGAAGCTCCTTGGTTTCTCCTTTGTTTCCCCAGTAAACTATAAATCCTGCAGACTATCAAGATGGATTATTCATGTCTGTATTTAGATGCCCTTTACAGAAACAAACTGCAGCTTTATGTTTTTCTTTTTGCCTCCAGCTGGAAGCCAGAAAACGTTCTGCAGGATTAACCTTCATCTCTACAACCAGGTTTCACGTCAGGATGATCTGCAGGCCTGTCATCTTCCTCCTGCTGAAGTCCGAGAGAGAGTCCAGGTTCTGCTGCTCGATCCTGATATCAGCGCCGCGCAGTGATCCGTCTGCACACAGAGCGCTGAGTTCGTTTCTCTCCAACCTTTATTTACAGGGTCAGAGTTCAGTGAGCGTGACGCCGTGTTGTCAGGACGCTAATATCTGCTAAGCAACACAGAAGAACTGGACCGTTTTTACCAAACTGCCTCCTGTTTTAACCACAAGTACAAATAACTGTTTGCATGTTTACCGCTGACTTAATGTAAGAAATAATTAGAGAAGAAAAGTTTAACTGGTTTCTATTGTGCAGTCAAAATGTGACCTCAGCAGAACAACTCCAGGACTTCCTTCCTCTTCTCGCCTTGGTTCCCCCGAGTTACAGCTTCCTCTGTTGTTTCCAGTTCAAAGCCTGTGGCGCACGCTCCCAGCACTGGGACCACTGGGATTTAACATTCAGGAATAATCTGTCAGGTTATCTGGCTGCTTCACTCCAACAACTGAACTGTTAGCATTCAGGAAGCTAGCTATGCCATTGGTACAGTCATAAATATGGAGTCTCTGATAAAAATGTGTAAATAAATTTAACAATAAATTCATTGTTTACTGCACAAACCTCTGGCCAAACAAATCTGACAACTGGTAGCATGTTAGACAAATAAACCACAGACTAATGAAGAGAACAAAGTAAATCTTTACTCCTTATTGTTTTTTTCTGCATATTTTCCTATCTGAGTTTTAAACTGTGTTGTTCCATAAAATATGTTCCCCAAAGTGAAAATAATCAAACGTCTATGTGTAAAATCTCTTTTAGCGCCCAGAATGTGGAGTTTACACTTAAATCTTGGTGTTTTTAATAATAATAATATTAGTAATAGTAATATTAATAATAACCCATCAACACTTGATTATTGTTTAAATTCATAGAAATAAAATGCAACTGACATAAGTTTTAAATACAGTGCAATGTTTTCAAAACATGCTTTAACTAAAAGAACAACCGAAATCTTACCCAACACTTGGCGCCCTGAGCTAGAGCCCATTGCAGCCTGGTCTAAACTCAGGACAGTCCATAACTCATGTTCAGAACATCTATGTTGTTTTATCTACATCTGAACTGAAGCCAGGGAGTTTTTCCTGCACATAGATAAACAACAACAACTTCATTAGGCCCGAGCAGCAAAGCGCTGCGAAGGCCTATTGTATCTGTACTGTTTCTTATTATTATTCTTTATTATTCTTCCACCCAAATGAATTGCCTTTTTGGAGGCTTTATCATATTCAAAAACTCACCAAATTTGGCGGACGCATAGAGACTGTTTAAAATTTACGTATTTTAAGGTCGTTGCAAAAATCGCAACAAAAATGGCTCAACAGCGCCACCTAGCAATTTTCAAAAGACCCTTTGCTATTCACTTACTTTGTCGTAGAGACTTGAAATTTGGTACAGTTGTAGAGCTCCCCAAGACGCTCAGAATTTACAATTATTGTCATAGTCCAAGTATCACAGGAAGTCAGCCATTTTGGATCGAAGGTCACATTTTGACCCGATTTTTGCCGTTTACACCCTTCGTATTTGATCGAACTCCTCCTAGGGATTTCGATTGATCGGCTTCAAACTCGGTCAGTCTGATCATAAGGCATGGCCGATTAAAAGTTATCAAAACGGTGACTTTTTGAGTATGCTGAAAGGGGGCTAGCAGGGGTCAAAGTTCACCAACTCGCCACGAAACTCTAAACAGTTATAACTCCTACACTAAAAGTCTCAGAGGAACCAAACTTTCAGTGATTGAGCATCATGGGTTGACCTAAAATACCCTGGGGTCAAATGATGACATCACTAAGGCCACGCCCCCTGAGAACAGGAAGTGTCATATTTTACTGGGAACGGTCCCTATATTACACCTTTGACCTAATCAACATGAAACTGTGTTAATAGACAGGAAACATGTTGCTGTATTGAAGATTCCAGCCCCGACCGGCTTTGATGGAGCAGGTGGGCGTGGCGGCGTGGCGAAGTGACCTCTAACGCCGCTGTCATACGTTTGGCTCTGAATTCCACAATTTTGGGGCGAGCTGCTCCAAACTCATTAGGATGGATCTTTATCCACCCCAAGACAGGAATCCATAATAAAATTTGGTGGGCGTGGCCTAATTTCTCTATAGCGCCCCCTAGAAAATTTTAAATGATCAGCCCCAAGCTATGGTTTAACCTAGAATTATGAAACTTGGCACACATTTGTATCTTGTCAGGACGTACAAAAAAGTCTCTTGGAGCCATGGTCTCAACCCAACAGGAAGTCGGCCATTTTGGAATAAAGTTCCAAAATTGACCCCATTTTTGATGTTTACAGCCTTCGTATTTGATCGAACTCCTCCTACAGTTTTTCAGATACAGACTTCAAAATCGCTCAGCACACACTTGAGGCATCAAAGGTGAAAAGTTATCAAAGGAATTGTCGTACTTCAAAGTATGTGGGCGTGGCTATGTGTCAAACTTTGACTATTAATGAAACATAAAACTCTTATAACTCCTACACTAAAACTCTCAGAGGAACCAAACTTTCAGTGATTGATCATCATAGTTTGACATAAAAGACCCTGTGGTCAAATGATGACATCACTCAAGCCACGCCCCCTGAGAACAGGAAGTGTCATGTTTTACTGGGAGCTGCTATCTTACACCTTTGACCTAATCAACTTGAAAGTTTTTCCAGAAACAGAAGACATGCTGGTGTATTTTGGATTCCAGCCCGACTGGCTTTGATGGAGCAGGTGGGCGTGGCGGCGTGCCGAAGTGACCTCTAACGCCGCTGTCATTCGTTTGGCTCTGAATTCCACAGTTTTGGGCCAAACTTCTCCAAACTCTCTAGGATGGATCTTTATCCACCTCCTGAAAGAAATCCATAATAAAATTTGGTGGGCGTGGCCTAATGTATTTATGGCTGGCTAGAAAATTTTAAATGATCAACCCAAGTCATGCTTTAACCTAGAATTACCAAACTTGGTACATATGTGTATCATTTAATGACGAACAAAAAAGACTCTGGAGCCATATTCTAAATTCAACGGATTTTCTGTAATTTTAGATTTTTAGAAAAAAAATGTTATTCCCATTAAGTCCTCTTGGTGTCACTGTTACTCCACACATGAATAAGGCGAGAATTACACAGTATGAGAGAGGTGCTGTAATGGCGATATTAACCACTTGGTGTCACTATCACGCCATACATGACTATGTGTACATTTTTACCACTGCAATTCCCAAAGATGCATCTGTGTATTTTGTAGTTCCACAGTTACGTTGTTTTCGATACTTCTGCTGGCTCGTTGGGATAAAAATAGCCTCCACGGATAACATTAACGATCAATCCTTCCTTAATCCCGTCTGCATGTGCGTTTTTATTATGTAAGTATACATTTCCATCTCCTATATTTGCGTTTATATCACTTATTAGCACTAGAGAACAGAATATGAATATGACGGTTCACAGTCAAGCTAACGCAGCTAAGCTATCTACGTGCACAGAAGCATGCAGGATTTTATCGGAGAGAGCAGCGACTGCAGCTGCACTCTGCTTATTAATTTTCCCTGAAGTAAGAAAAGAAGAATTTCTGATATTTTTATTATTGAATCATCTTTATAATTAACAAAATTGTGGAGAAAAAAAGATTCTCTGTCAACATGTTGTACGTAGCGCACGCCAAAGCTTAAATCTTATTTCTCAGTTCGCTTTTTTTATTTGAACCTCCGGTACTTCTAAGAGCGGTTTGCATCCCAGCGAAAACATCTTGTACGTAGCGCACGCCAAAGCTTAAATCTTATTTCTCAGTTCGGTTTTGTTTATTTGGTGCTTTTTCTGTAAGCTAAAAATGAATAAGCAGAATTTGAACCTCCGGTAGTTCTAAGAGCGGTTTGGATCCCAGCAGAGATTTTTACTGTGTGCGGTTCTGGCTCGATCTTTAGCACACACGCACGCACGCCTCCATCCCCCCACCCTCGAAGGGTTGAATATGACGGTTGACAGTCAAGCTAACGCAGCTCCCTTGTTTTGACTTATGATGTTTTTTTCAAAAATTGCATAGAAACGAATGAAGAATTGCCTTAATTTTCATGCTAATAATGTTGTAAAACTGTTGTTTGCAATATTTTTACATCAGTTTAAGAAATTTACAGTATATATTGTAATTCTAAATTATAAAAATATTTTTGTAAATATTTGACATTTTCACAGTGAATTTTAATTTATTTTTTCAAATCGGATTTTGTTTGAAATCAAAACAAAATTTGTTTTGATTTTGATCAAATCAAATAAAAATCAATGATTTGAATGAACTTTAAACTCATTCTTAGAGTTTAAATTAGAGTTTAAATTAATTTTAATTTTAATGCCATGGCTCTTCAGTATTTATGTGAGCTTTAAGGGATTAATTTTTGCTTTGAGATCTGTTTACTTTCTTCCTAGTTAAAGACAGCACATTTCAGCAGCAAGGCATTTAAAAGTGCTTTACACCAAATCAAAGACAAAAACACAATGCAACATAGAATCAACAATCAAAACAAAACATCAAGTCAGGTTTTGTCAATACATTTGCAATTTATTACATTTCAAATACAACTCTAAACAAGTGGGTTTTAATTTAGATTTAAAGGAAGTCAGTGTTTCAGCTCTTTTACAATTTTCTGGAAGTTTGTTCCAGATTTGTGGTGCATAGATGCTAAATGCTGCTTCTCCTCATTTGGTTCTGGGGATGTAGAGCAGACCAGAACCAGAAGACCTGAGAGGTCTGGAAGGTTGATACAACAGCAGCAAATCTTTAATGTATTGTGGTGCTAAACCATTCAGTGATTTATAAACTAACAACAGTATTTTAAAGTCTATTGTTTGAGCTACAGGGAGCCAGTGGAGGGACTTTAAAACTGGTGTTATGTGCTCTATCTTCCTGGTTTTAGTGAGAACACGAGCAGCAGCATTATGGATCAGCTGCAGCTGTTTGATTGGTTGGACAGACCTGTGAAGACGCAGTTGTAATAATCAATGTGGCTGAAGATAAACGCATGGATGAGTTTCTCTAGATCTGGCTGAGACATTAGTCCTTTAATCCTGGAAATGTTCTTCAGGTTATAGTAGGCCATCTTTGTGACAGTCTTTATGTGGCTATGAATGTTCAGGTCAGTGTCCATCACTACTCCCAGGATTCGGGCCTGATTGCTGATTTTTAGTTGTAATAACTGAAGCTTTGCACTGACTCTAGATTGTTCCTCTTTAGGTCCAAAGATAATAACTTCAGTTTTGTTTCTGTTCAGCTGGAGAAAGTTTGGCACATTATCTGTTCTAAGCATCTGTTCTGTGTTTGGATGGGTTCTGAGTAACCTGGTGACTTTAGATGTGCGCTGCTGCCTGGATAGAATGATTAGTTCATTAGCCCCACCCACTACCCACAGAAAGTCACCATTTTTTCCTGCAGTATGTCTAACTTTTCTCTGTTTTTTATATGGATTTAATCCAGTGCAAACCCACTTAAAATGATAAGGTGATGACATCTGTCAATGCTGGCTGAACAGTGTGGGCGTGGCCAGATGGCGAATGTCAGACCCTCGCCATATTCATACGATTGTCTTTAAATCACACATGGATGATCCGATTGGAACCAAACTTGAAATGTAAGACCTGTGGTAACCTTTAAAGAGCTCAAATGTTTTGAAATGTAATTTGACTCCACTGCGCCCCCTAGGTCAATCCATCCGCTATATCTCCGCCGTAAATGGACCGATCTGCGCCAGATTTTTTGTGAGTCGTCGGGAAGCGCTGCCGAACGCATTCGCGTGTGTCGTGTGGCGGGCGATCGGGCGGGAAGGGTTCGCGACGGCTCCCGCTGCGGCGAGCGGGCGCCGGCTCTGGAAACGGTGCGAGAGCTTCCGCGGCTGCTGTAACTCCGCGGTGGCCGGCGAGCCGGAGCAGCGCTTGCTGCGAGGGCCGCACGAGGCTGCTTGCAGCTTTAATTATTTCTTATTTTCACATTTTCAGAATGTAATTTGAATAGAAATGAGAAAAACAGTAATTTTCCTGTAAATGTCACCAATAATTTGTTTTGCAAGATGCAAGAAAATAAGTAGACAGCCATCACTGTTTGAGATGTAAGAGCTGGGGACAGGCAGCATCACGAGGTTATGATGAGAAAAAAAGTTTGTTTTCAGGCCTGAAGGTAGAAAAATATTGAGTCTAAATGATTAAAGTCATAAATATCCAGCAGAAGAAAAGCTGGTTCAGACATGATGGAGGCTGGCTTCAGGCAGGTCGTAATCACACACATCTAGCTGCTCATTAGGTCGTTCATTAGCCCCCGATCAGCAACCTGATATTGGAGGAACAGGAGAATTGCAGGCTGGGATGTTGATGGAGGCGGTGAGGGAATCCTCCAGGGAGAGAAATGCAGTCCAGCCGTAACGGAGCTGGATTTGATCTGCATGTACAAAACCACAACGTGTGAAACGGAAACACTCATCAGCTTTTCAACTTTCCATGAATTTAACCTCAAAGAGCCAAACGAAGCTGACCAAAGTCTCTCCATTACAGTCTGAAGAGTTTGGCTGGCAGAGAAACCGGTTGTCTAATTTTAAATATTGCTTTTATTAGGTAGATATTTATATCAGTACCAGTTACAGTCACTATAGCTAACTTTAAGAATACTTACAGTTTGTACAACTGGACATGGCAACAATATTTATTTTGTTTCCCTTCTTTAGTGTAGAAAAGTCTGAATAATGGTACAGAGGGTTAGCAGGTGTTGCACCAGTTTGGCGTCTCCTGAACGTATTTAAATGCATCCAGGTGATTATTGTTAGACGTGTAGCAGAGATTTTCTGCACCCATTCAGGCTGGTGATAAATATCCAGGGGTCACTGCTAAAGTTGCAGCTGATGGTTAAATGAAGGACCAGGGATTAAAATCAGTAATGACCCAAAGTTAATGAGGTGACAGATAAATGCATGTTTTATGGGATGAATTACAGGCTGATCAAGGCTGAGGCCTTTAGCACCTCTTGACAGTTAATTACAGGTTTTATGAGATAAAATCCACTGGACGATCATGATGAAATAAACATGATGTATTAGCCTCTGCTAACGGGACTTGCACTGAAAAGTCAAAGTCAGCAGTCCACTTAATCTGCCCGTGTCTTGATTTATCACATGAGACTCCATCACCTTGGCAGCTCTTTAAACTTCCCCCTCCTGGTCTGTTTTCACTCATTGAGCAGAGGCTGTAATGCGTCGGCCCAGTGGAGCGTTTGGAGGTTCTGGACTTGATCCATGGGTTAAAAGCAGCTTAGCGCTGGGGAGACTTCCTGCAGTGTGTTTGTCTCCTGAAGGAACAAAGAGGAATCAGGATTCAGAAAGCGTTGATGAGGCGCGGCGTCAGCTTGCTCCAGTGTCCATCAACGTCTCCGTCGATGGCAGCAACGTGAGTGAAGGGTCTGACGACGGCGCTCATTAACGGCTGTTACTGGAGGGAGGGCCGCAGGTATGGACTCCACGCCGGGGTGTTGATAACGACGGTTAAGAGCAGTAAAATCAATGAGCTGCTCTATGATGCTCCTTTTAGAGACTCGATCAGCTTTTCACTGCCTCTCAGGGAGAAACAGGCGATGATACAAAACACCTGTTGTGTCTGGCTGTTAGTTTTCTCTGTTCATTTGGTTTTTCGGAACGCTGCGTCGATGTTAAAGCCACTGGAAGTTGATTTCCATTAGACATGAGCAGGAAGACATCAGCTCTACTGATTGTTCTCATAACCATAAAGGCAGCATAACAGGCTCTGAAGTGAGAAAAGTTTCATATCTCAGGTTTTATACGAGTTAAATGGGGAATCATAACGACTTGACCAACTTCTGCCAGAGTATAAGCATTCATCTTAAACATTAGATATTGTGTAATATTCCTGTTTCCACAGGTTAGAACACAAAGATAAGAACCACCCAGATGTGCTGATACATCGCTTCAAACTGACTGTGGAGAAACACGAAACCAGGAGGAAAGGTGAGAAAGTTCTGCTGAGAAAACCTGTTTCTGGACCTTCAGGTTCCCCAGATGTTACTTCAAACCGTCAGGATTTAAACAAATCGTTTTTAAAATTGTTTTTTCAAACATTTCCAAGAATATTTGTGGATGTAATGAAAAATTAAACATGTTACACAAGTCCAAATGTTGGTAAAATAATTGGATGTTTTAAAACATGAAGGTTTGTCTCTTTAATTTAGCGTTTAATTTTTAATGTACTTACTTTCTGAATAGTGAATGTTACTGGGATCAAGGGTGTGGAATTCACTTTTCTTTTTCATTATTTGCTGTTCTGATTTAGCTTTCAGTTCACAGTGTTTTTATTTAACATGTTTCATTTTTTAGAGGCTGGACAATCAGAAAATCATCAGAAAGTATCTCAAGCCGTCAGTTTCACTGTGAGTTTTAAGCATTCAGCATGCAGAGGCGAGTGGATCTTCATCAGTGAAGCTCTTTATTCAAATAGAATGAGATTAATTTTATTATTGGGTTGCTGTGTAGAAGTGGCTGAACATGGTGTAGATGTGAGACGTGACTTTTTCAGGATTTCACCCACTTTTCTTTGCAGGATTGTTTTAATTATATCATTCTGAAGGGGTTTAAATCCTGAATGATCAGCTTTAAAACCTTTTGTTTCAGTCATTCAGATATAAACTTTCAGATGTGCTTTGAATTCATTAAACTCTTGAGTTCATTAAGATATTTGGAGGGAAATGTGAAACGGTCCGTTGAGTTTTCAGTATTTCTATCCAGGAATTTGTTCAAATCTCTTATTGTAATTAAACTGTCATTGGACCTTAAACCCTTGTCTGCTGCCTGTGAGTGTATTGATCGTTGCTCTCCTGATTCGCCTCCAGTTGGTATTGAAAGCTTCACCATGAATCACTTTAAATCCCACCTGACAAATACGAGTTTTTAAGCCTCTGGTCTGAAGCTCCACGTCAGTTAGCCGTTATTTTCTTCGTGTCTAAAGATTTTCTCCCACTGCAAACAAAAGTCGGTCTTTTACATGAGCAAATAAAATCCATGTTTGATTAAATAAACCCTTGAAATTTCTCGCTGTTTGTCTGGTTTAGGGTTGGCAGCCGTTGTTTCCAGCGCTGAAAGGTTCATCAGAGCATTGTTGCACAACCAGATCTCTTGACCTGTTGAGAGCGACTACAATCACTGCCATGAATTTACACGAGCTTTAAGAGCCTCATCTGTATTCATTAAGCTGATTAATATGCTTCAGACTTAAGAGGCGGCGCTGACCTCCAGCGACCCGCCGGCTTGTTGAGGGTTCTGCCCTCATGTCACCTTCCTGCTGACGTGAAACCCGACTGTCATCCTGAACAAACAACGAGCCGCAATCTGACATTCAGAGCAGCGTGACCTTTTACTTTATGAACTATTTACATAAGAATTACTGTCAGGACTCAAAGACGGCATGTAAATACCCAGAGGAGAGCAATCCAGAGGAAAAGTGGTCCGGAGCGTTACATTGTTATTTAAAATACCTGACATTTCTTTATCACTGCAGGTTTTATTATTTATACTGGTTATGTCAATATGTAGCTGTGCATTGCTCAACATGACAACCACTAACCGTAACGCAAGAAAGAGCCATCAGAGTAATACAACATGCTCGTTTTACAAATCCTTTATTTGTCAAGTCTAACTTAATTAAAACGGAGGACATTGTGAAAAACTGTTTATGAATAAAATCTGTTAGAATCTGTTACCTGAACATCTCCAGGAAATATAAAACGGATGCTTGAATTTAACACTAAACTTCACAATAAACTGCATCTGAACAACTATGAAAAGATTTCACTGTAACTGGAGTCAAACAGGGGAAAAAACTGAATATGGAACTAAAACAAAAGTCCACCAGATTAAAAATAAAAAAATGTCGGATTAAATAAATGTTCACTTCTTCCTTCTCAAACAGAGAACAAGTTATTTTGTTCTTGGTTCTGTGTGCACATCTTTTCTCTGTCCTACTGGTTGCCTGTTTTCCTGTTTTTAAAAACCAGATTGGAATAAATAAATAAACAATCTAATCAACTGGTTCACCAGCTGATTCTCTCTAGTTACAGAAAATCTTCCTGGTTGAGGAGAAATTGATGTAACCTTTGTACAAACTGTTAAATGTTTTGAACCCTGAAACTCTCAGTTTGTTGTTTCCTTCACTGATTCTTCGGTTTCTTTCTTGTCTGATCTGTTTTCCCAAAAAGCCAGTCATTTGTGGCTGGTTGTTGCTCATCCTGAGGTTCTGCTTCTGCTGAGGTTTCTTCCTGTTAAACTTTAGCAGGTTTCATCTCTCATGTTCATCCAGGAGGAATTGATGCTAAAAGTCAGAGAATCGAAGGAATCTGCTGGGATTCCTTGGATAGAAAACCTCCAACTGAATAATGAGCTAAACTTGATGTGATGTTTGATAAGTTTGATTTTGAATCTGTCGAGAAAAGATTATTTGTGAATCGGTGCTTTATAATCTGAGTTTAATTGTTGATGCTTGCTTTCCAGACTGCTGGTGCAAAAACCTTGTGAAGCACAAAATTAGAGGATTCAGCAACTCCTCAAAATTTAGACTTACGGACTTTAAACTCCTCATTCAGACCAAATGCTATATAAAATATGAAGAAAGCCTTTAGGGCTTCACTTCCTGACGGTACCATCCTCAGCGGCATGAATGACTCCATCAGCGATACACCAACCACGTCCAACCATGACATTTTCCCTGGCTGCCACCAGCCAATCAGAGGAAGGCTGACTCCTCAAAGGTTACCCAGCGACGTAGCGAAGCACGCACAACGATGACCAAGAGGTCAAGTGTCTCTGCGCCGACGTCAGGGTTGGGTTCTGAGAAGCCTTCGCCTCAACCTTTGCCGCACGCCGTCCCTCGTTAGCGTCCCGCGCAGGATTCCTGCTCATCCTTTACTAACCAGAAATGCCACGAGGAGAATGTCAAACAAAGGTTTCTGGTGAAACTGAGCGCCGTCAGGCTGCTGTCGGATGGGAAACATTAACTGCTGACTCAATTCGCAATGTTCTTGTTTATACTCAAACCTGACAGGTTTGGGTATAAACAATGTTTTGGCAGATTCCAGGACTGGGTTTACATGGGATGTTTTCATCTAGCGACTGGCAGAGTTCGAGAAGAAGGTCTCAGCATCACGTCTTTCAGGGACCTCATGGGGTTTGGACTCCCAGAAAAGGGCCATCGTTTTCCAACAACTGCTGCATGCAGCACCATCCGCCAAAATTGGTGGGATTCCCCAAAACTACACAGAACAACCTTCTGTGTGGAGAAATGAGGTGGATCCTAGTTGTCAAGTGGACGGACACCAAGGAGGAGACAGTCTGCAGCAGGAGTCACAGAGGAGGGCGGTGGGTGGGGAAAGACGTTGGTCTGCCTGACTGTTTTAAAAGACTATAAGAAATTCATGACAGGAGTTGATTTGTCACATGCTGTGATCCAATACTATTCTGTCAGAAGCAAGACCGTGAAGTGGTATAAGATTATTTTCATTGACATTTCCGTTGTGAATAGTTACATCATTTTCAAAATGCTGGCCATAACAAGAGGAGAAACATCCATTTCTCTGTGAAAATTCAGTGAGAAACCAGAAATAAAGGACTCTAAAGCAGCAGCACATCCCAGAAATGCAGGTCCAGGTACTTTGGAGGAACAGCAGGGGACAAGCAGAGGATTTATGTGTGGTGCAAACAGAAGGGCATTACCAAAAAAACACAGCGGTTGTCCAAACTGTGAAGAGGTTTTCTGTCTTCAGCCGGACAGAAACCGTTTTGAAAACTACCACCAAGATCAGGAAGTTGTTTCTTTGTGTTGAACATGTTAATTTTTTTCTGGTGGTTTTTCAAAATCGCTTATTTGTTCTGTGAAATTATTTTTTGTACATAGTTTCGTTTTGAAAAATTCTTCTATTTGATAACTAATTAAAAAAGTTATTTACTCTGTTTTACTATGTTTCAACAAAAGTTTTCCAGTTGGAGCCAAAATAAACAAATTCAGGTCATTATTATTATTATTATTATTATTATTATTATTATTATTATTATTATTATTATTATTATTATTATTATTATTATTATTATGTGCACAATGGTACACTTTGTATACACACAGGGTAAATGTCATGACCAATGGTTATGTTATATGTAGAAAGTGTCGTATAATGAAATCAGCAATTTAATTGGAACAGATTCCCAGTTATGATGTGAAAAACACATTTGGCAGTTTGGTGACATTTTTGGATAAATATGCCAAAATTACCTCTTCGCCCTGTAAACTTCTCACTAACACCTTTATAAAATCTAAATATTTTAAGCTCTCAGTACCAATTTGGTAAATTTTAGACAAGATGAAGATTTAAATGTCCAAATCATTTATGCCAATTGGATGAAGTGTCTTTTTTGGGTCATATCAAAATTGTTAATTTTTTTTGCATCATGAGTCACATGGACAACAACCAGACGTTACTACTGGCACAAACTACGAAGAAGAAGAAAGCAGGAAGTAGTTGGAAGATGATGGCAGAGGTAGAATTGTTTCTTATTAAATGGAAAAACTGTAATTGGGTTTTTGTTTTTTTTGTATATTAGCAGAATCTCATTTGTAATGGAAACGCAGCTGAGAGGCAGGACCTGAGAAGCAGCTCTGCATCTCCTGGTAAATGTTTCTGGTTCTCTGTAGAAAACACAGCAGCACCGTTTTATTTGCAGTCAGGAAACTGAAACAGCGGCACGTCTCAGAATTACCATGTAGAACTGCTCATTTCCCTGATTGGCCAACCGCGCCGCACCGCCCTGCGAGGCGTCGAGAGGGAAATCACGCAGCTCGTTTTCCTGACGGCGCTGCGGTTTACGGCTCGGCACGTTCAGCCGCTGCAGACTGATGAGCCTGAACAGGGAGGGGAGTCGAATAATGTGAAGTTATTTCACCGTCATCTCAGAGAGCAGCAGGCTGTGAGTCAGAGGGGCGGACGGGTCGGACGGGTTCTGACAGAAAATCAAAGATATGGTTCAGTTTGGACCATAAATCCAGGATCTGTACCAACAGGATCACAAAGAGCAACTGGATTTTCAGGTTGAGACAATCTGCAAAAATATTTCACGCAGAAGTTTGACGTCTTTAAAATCTCCCTAAAGATTTATTTTCAGCACATAAATAAAGTTCTGAAACAAATTCACTGATCAGAGACAGAAAATAATAAAATACCAGATCCAGGATATTTTGGCAGGAAGATGAAGGATCGTCTCCGGGGATGATGCGGATCGTTTCCAGGCAGGTTTTAGGAGGAACTGAGCTGTAGGCTGATTTACTGTGAGCAGGTTTTAAAAAATAAAATAAAAACGATCCGGTTACATTAAATAGAAACAAGGAGTCTGAGGTAAACAAGGCACTGGAACAACAACTTACAACAACAAACTATTTACAACAACTGGGGCTCATATGAAATAGCTTCAATACAGAAATTAACTGTGAAAAATGTTTGACTTCTTCACTATCATTATAATATAATTACCAATTACAACAACCTGATAGTAAAAGGCTGTAAGAAAATACTTAGATTAAATTATTACAACGTAATTAAGTTATAAGATAGTAACAAACTAAATGTTTCTAAGTTTAAATGTAATAATTTGTCTAATTACAATGTAATTAAACAGTAAAGGGTTATAATATGATAGACAAACTGATGTTTGGTAGTAAATATGTATTTACTAAAATCAGAGTTATATTTGTAATAACAACTGAGTGGATGTTTAATCTGAGATTATCTTATTACTGAAATTATTGCAAAATAATTAACTAGATTTTGCAGAGAATGTTGAAGAATATATTGAATATAAATTCATCAGATGTGGTTATAACTGAGTAATAAACACTACAGTGTTTATACTGCTGCATTTTCAATATCAGAACTGAAAATATGAGGAGCGTGAACCTAAATTATATTTTTTTTGTGCTTCTTGGGAATATTATGAACCTAAATTCAGCTCTGTAAGGTTCAGGGTTACTATGGTAACATAAATTTTACCCAACGATGAGCCACGTGGGAGTTGAGATCCACCTGCAGCGTTTTCTCTGTAATAAGGACAGACATTGTCGTGTAAATGAGTTCAAAGAACCAACACCGTCATAAACCTGGATGGAAGACGTTTCCTGGACAGACCCGCTGAGGACAGACCCGCTGAGGACAGCGCCGCGCCGCTCTGGTCGTCTCGGTAACGACGAGGGATTTTTCTCCTCTTTTCCTCTCTGCTGAGTTTTGTGACAGAAAACCCAAAACGGAGAGACTGACACCTGAGAAATGCCACAGAAGGTGCTGGAGCGTTTCATCGCGGCCGGCGGATCAGATTCAGCTGCGTCGTATCTGAGAAGAATCGGACCAGAACCGGCTGGTGTCATCCGTCACCAGAAACAATCAACCCGTCCACTCAATCAAGCCAAAGCAGGTCTGAGTTGTCCAGGACAGAAGTTAATAAAACCCGACTGGTTGAGTGTTTTTAGCAGGAGGTGGAGAATAAACGCTGATTTAAATTCTTTACTCGACTCTAAATTACACCTGAAAGGCATCCAGAGGAAACCTTTAATTACATCCTGATTTTTATCTTTTAATGTTCTTTTTATCCTTGGGAAGAAAACGGGGCAAGAAAGAATTTAATCACTTTGCTGGTTGGAGATCAGTTATAGTAAAGCACAGTTATAACGTCCGGCGCTGAGACTCTAGTTTATTAAACATTTATTTCCAAAAGTATTCGCTCACCTGCCTCGACTCACATGAACTCCAGTGCCATCCCGTTCCTCATCCAGAGGGTTCAGTGTGTCGTTGGTTCGTCCGTTGCAGCTGGATCAGCTACATTTCTTCTGTCCACAAGGTCTGGGAGTATTTATGGGGATTTTAGTTTCGCATTAGTGAGGTCACACACCGATGTTGGACGACAAGGCCTGGTTCTCAATCTCCGCTCCAACTCATCCCAAGCATGTTCTGTTGGGTTGAGGTCAGGACTCTGCAGGCCAGTCCACACCACACCAGACTCTCCCTCCATGTCTGTAAAGACTTTGCTTTGTGCTCATGTTGGCAGAGGAAGTGACCAGCAACATCCTGTTCCCACAGCGTTGGGAGGCTGGAGTTGTCCAAAATGTCTCTGTATGTTGAAGCATTTAGCGTTCCTTTAGCCCAGCTCCTGAAAAACAATCCCACACCATAATCCCCCCCCCCCCCCCGGTTGTCCTGGCAACCGCCAAACCCAGAGAACGCGCCTCCATTGACAGAGTCGGCGTGTTTTACACCACTGCATCCGATGCTTTGCATTGCAGTTGCTGATGTGTGGCTGGGATGCAGCTGGTCACCATGGAAACCCATTCAATGAAGCTCCCTGTTCCTGAGCTAATCTGAAGCCCTCATGAAGGCTGAAGGTCTGCAGTGATTGACGCTGCTGTTGGCGACCTCTTCGCACCATGAGCTTCAGGCAGCTCAAAGTGACCGAAGGCTTGGTGGCTGAGCTGCTGTCGTTCCCAAACACTTCCATTTTCTTATGATACAGCCGACTGCGGAATATTTAGGAGCGAGGAAACTTCACCACTGGATTTGTTGCACAGGTGGCGTCCTGTCACAGTTCAACGCTGGAATCACTGAGACCCTGAGAGGGAGCCATTCTTTCACAAACGTTTCTACAATCAGCCTGCATGTCTCTGTGATTCATTTTATACAGCTGCGGCCGTGAAAGTGATTGGAACACCTGATTCTGAGCATCTCATTGCCAAATACTTTCAGCAGTATAATGTATAAACCTGATGTGTTTCTGTGCCTTGAGAAAGTATTCACAGCCACTTGAAGTTGGTTCAGATTCCTGAAGATTGAGTTTCAAGAAGGAATCTTGCTGTGAATCAAAAGAAAACTCTGTTTTTGTCTCAGAAGGACACTTAATATTTGATTAAAAGTGTAAAGCTGAGAAGAAAAGAGAGTAGAAAACTCCAGCGGATGAAACAAACTCAATCAGCCTGTTGTAATGTCAGGGAGGAGATGGCATCCTGTTGTATATGGTGATAAATTCATATGAATATCAAAGGGTCTGGAAGTTCAGCGTTTGTTTGATGGAAGCGTTTTCAAAAGCAGAAACCTGTTAGTCTGTTAGTTAAACGACTGGCTGAAAGACTAAAAACCAACAACATAAGATGCTTTACCTTCTCACACGCTCTATTCTTATCACCTAATCTATTATTTACAGTATTGATGACACCACAGAGCAGCTTTAGTTCAATGCTTTCTGATATAAACTTACCTAAAGGACACAAAAATCTGAATGAAAAAGTTTGGAAACTCTTGAGGATAAATCTTCAAACGTCGAAACCGTTCATTCCGTGGATCTGAAGCCGAACGCTTTGCATCAACAAGGCGATGAAGCTGAAACAAAAATCTGTTTAAAAATGAATCACAGGCAGCGGGAGGTTCAGGAGGCAGCGACTGAAAGAGATAAAGTCTGAGGAAACAGCAGCAGCTTATTGGGTTTAATGAAGCTGCTGCTGCGATCCGATCCCATCTTAACCTCCTCTGTTTGATCTTCTCCTTGAAGGAGGAACAAAGGAGGAGGAAGTGACTTCCATCGAGTCACTGACTCTACAGCAATCTTCCCTCCAGAGCAAGCACGTGGCGACAGTAGAGAGAAATACATCACTTTAACACATTGGCAAAGCAAAGGGAATACAAATTAATTTGATATGCACCTTGGGGCTCAGAGAAAATATTGTTTTCAAGCTTTTCCTGGTCCTCAGATAGCAGGAGAAACCCACAGTTTGAGTTTCTCTCAAACTGGCAGACAGAGAGGGAGTAAACAGATCTCCATAAAACCCCAGGAAATGTTTCCCTTTTCACTGTTAATGAAGAGGAAACCCTTCAGTTCTGGTTCCAGGTGACCGGACGACCTCTCACCTCCAGCCCGGTGTGAGACCAGCGGCCTCATTATCCCAGCAGCTTCCCTGATGCGGAGAAGCCTCTTCATTTTGACGGGGCCCCTGGGGGTCTTTTTAGCCCAGCTGTCCCGCTCCTGCAGGAGGTCCGGTCATTATGTTGTTGTGGTGAGTGTCCGGTAAAGTTCAGCGCCGGACTGTCTGCTGTGGTGGGAATTCACCCGGCCTCCTCTGCAGCTGTCCTCCGGCTGTTTGTGTGGATTTGCATCTGCTTGTCCAGGCCTGAGTTGGGCTGTTTGTGTCGGAGAAAATGAGCTTATAGCCACCCCAGGATTGAATCAGGAGACACTTTGTGTCTCCGCTGTGAGTCTGTTTGTGTTTCTGTGTTCGCTCCGGCGCTGTGTGACTGTGTGACTGTGTGACGAGCAAACAGACAGCGGCGGTAATTGAGAGATCGTCGTCAGCGATGTCTGGTCTGGTGTTCTAGGAACCGTCGGCGCTCGGGTGGATCCAATATCTGCTGCAGTAAAAGACTGCGTGAAGGTGAGCAGAGTTAAAGGCTGTCACCTGAGGACGGTTACTCTCCCTCTGTGTTTGATTTGTTTATCGAGGAAACGGTGACTGGATTCAGACGGACACTTTGGCTTCAGGGAGCTGGCTGCAGCTGCCCAATCCTGTTTATCCGACTCCGTCAAGGACACCTTGACTCAGCGAGGGAGTGAAAACTCCCACAGGGGAAAGTAATGATGATAAAAGCACTGGAGAACTTTATTGATTTGAAAAGATTCATAAAGACTTTCTTATCTTTAGTTGAAATTCAACATCCATCTCCCGACAAATCAGAATCAAGAGTATTTCTGTCAAAGGAAACCGATAAAAGATGATGATGAAAGACAGAGGAAAATGCAAAACAATGCAGGAGGTAGAGAAAAACATCAAGAACAATAACTATCTGATGGGAGGTAAAGAGTCGAACTAATTCCAGATGACGGTTGGTTCTCGTTTATCGGTTCTGTTTCTGGATGCAGCAGCAACTCAAACAATCTGCAGTTCAAACTCCTTCAGATTTCAGTGTTTAAAGGAAATCCAGTTCTGGGTTGTTACTTGATCTCATTATAGTTGGGTGGGCTGCACAGTGGCGCAGCTGGGATCTTTCTGCATGGAGTTTGCATGTTCTCTCCCTGTGCATGGTGGGTTCTCTCCGGGTTCTCCGGCTTCCTCCCACAGTCCAAAAACATGACTGTCAGGTTAATTGGTCTCTCTAAATTCTCCCTAGGTGTGAGTGTGTGTGTGAATGGTTGTGTGTCCTGTCTGTCTTTGTGTTGCCCTGCGACAGACTGGCGACCTGTCCAGGGTGACCCCGCCTCTCGCCCGGAACGCAGCTGGAGAGGAACCAGCAACCCTCCTGACCCCATTAGGGACAAGGGTGAACAGAAAATGGATGGATGGATATATAAGAAGTTATACAGACTGCTATGTGGACATAATGTAAATAACAGTAGATTCATGCTGTGCTCAACGATTTGCTGAATTGTAATGTTTAAGCACTTAAGCATATTAGCAAAACTTAACCTTAAACAAATGAACATGCTTTCCAAAATACTTTTTCTCAGAAGTTATTTTTTCAGTTATCACTCCAAATAAAACACATAACATAGAAACCAATCAGTTTAACCTGGCGACATGCCTTCAAGACGATACACAGGGTAAACCTGACCCACTGTGTTCTGCGTGTGATCAGTCCTGTCCTCCAAGAAATAGAAATAAAGTGTGAAATCTTCCAGAAACAACTGATTATTTTTGGGTTAAGGTTATTTTCTTTGTTTTGTCGTGTTTTTCATTAATCGTTCACTTATCCGTTTGGAGATTCTTTGATTTTTCTGATACGCTGTTCATTTTGTAAATGTTTAGATATTTATTTTAGTCTACAGTAGATCCCTTTGAGTCCTGTTTAGATCCCCGATCCCTGTGTGTTAATTTCTATCATTTTCTGAACCACATTATATTAATTGTTCTCATTTCCTTTCCATGTCACTAATCACCTTCCTAGCAGGTGTGAGTCAGTTTCCTGCTTTTGTTGTCAGATCCTGTTTCCTGTCATGTTGGTTTGATCTTATACCTGTTTCTATTTTGTTTATCTGCACTTGTGGGGTTTTTTGGCCCCAAATGAAGGAAATTTGGGGCCAAATGAAGGCGCCAAAGCTAACACTAGCTAGCTTAGTGTTAACTAGTGGGGCTAACGTTAAGCTAGTGCGGCTAACAAATGGGGAACCACAAATTTGTTAGCCACACTCAGCTAGTTCATCGAGCCACTGGGCCAGAAGGGACTTTATATAAATGAAACAGTAAATAAAAGTTTAGCATGTCAATGAAATGAAAAAAAATGAGGACAGGAACTGGAGGACACGTTTCATTGTTTTGTTTTTAATGGCAATACAGTCAGAAAATAAGACAAAGCTTTGAAGTGTTTTTGAAAGATGACAGTTTTGTTGTTCATTTTAAAGTCAATGCAGCTGCCAAGTCACAACTCTGTGAAATGAAAGAGTTTATCAGAGGTTCAGAAGCAGGTTTCTGTGAGACTGGGTCTCATTTCAGGTTTTGAAACATTCCAGACTTTTTTATGATGTGTTTCTGCTGACCTTGTAGCTCTGCCTCTGAATTACAGCTCACAGCAGCGGCCAGCCTGAATACAAATCCTGCGGCTACCGCCGGCTTTTCTGAGCTCCTGTAAGTTCATCAAAGTCTACATGGCAGAAATTTACATTACACAGCAGAAAACTGGTAAGTTTCAGAGATCACAGCCCCGATTCATCGGCTGTGGAGCTTAAAATCATGTTTGACATCCAGATATCAGAACCTAAGCACTCCAGAGGGACTGAGGTTCAGTTTGGAAACAGCTAATAGCTCCTCCGGGTTCTGCTAACCTTGCTCCGATACAAGGTGGGAGCTATTTAGGCAGACAAATAGGAGGTAGAGGAAAAACAATTTCCTGTCCTGTCAGGTGGGTCTGACAGAGTCCCACTGGAGAAAATCAGCCCGTTTGTTTCTGTGTGTTTGTAAAAGCTGGACCTGTTCAAAGTCACCCTGAGGAGCTCTGGTTGGGAATATTTAAAAGACCAGGAGGAATCAGAACCACCAACGTCTACTGCTAACCGTCCAAACGGGTCTTCATGACGGCTCCTCACCCGTTTATCACCGCATCAATCTCAGCCACCTCAGCTGCATCTCATGAAATTATTTCCAGCTCAGCACTTCTGTCTGATGTGATGGATCACGGCAGCGTCATCAAAGCTTTGGAGAGCGTAATGAGGTGAAGGGCTGAGTTTTATTCCCCTTAAATCAGCCAAACAGGATCAGAACCAGTGAAAATCCTGCTGATAACGTCCATCCATCCAGGCTGCTCGTTTCTGAAAGCAGAATGGGAGGCTGATCTTTCAGGTCAGCGTTTCTCAAACGTTTTCAGACCGATGACGACTTCATTCGATGCCCGTCAACAACACAACAAATTAACACAACTTGAAATTAAAATATTAGTCCCTAAACTCATCGTCTTTGTTTCTCCTAATGTGAAGGGTGGCGCCATGAATATGTCTATTTGGGGCGTTTTGAGTCAGATTCTGAAAGTATCAGTTCCAAGCTTTCCAAAAACAGAAAACACATGAAAATCAAAAACATTCTTTACTGCAAGTGTTTTTCTGCACGAATAACATTTTACGGCTATTTGCAGTTTTGAAGCATAATAAAAGGAAAACAGTCTTGAGTTGCTTTGGCAGGTAGCCCAACATAAATGATTGTATTTCCGGTGTTAAGATGCAGTTAGTCAGCGTGGGGCGCAGCGCTGCTCACCCCCTCGTCAGTCATTTCGCTATTAGCACAGCCTCAGACTTAGACCTGCATGCTTGTACCATGTTATGTACAGTAATAATGTTGAAAAACAAAAGTTCTGCAACTAGCCCTGACAAACTATCCACTGGTATCTTCAGGATTTATTTTTAATGACTCGGTTTTAAGCCATTTCTTCAATATTATCTTCACAATCAATTGGTAAGCTAACTGTAGCGACGCACTTTGACCTCTGAAACATTGGCGCCCTGGACAGCTGATTTAAAAACCCCTGTAAAAGCATCGCCAGATGAAATTTTAAGCATTCCAACAAAGTGGGCGGAGCCAAGACAGACGGAGGGGCGTGGCCCAGTGTGTGTCACATTTTATAGCACAAATACGTAACTGTTACTTTCAGTTGTTACAAAAACATGACTTAAAAGAAATCTGACTTTGAAATTTATGCCTGGAAATTGGGCCTCTGTCTCTTTAAAAACTACAGCAGCTGTTTGCTAATTGCTGCTGGCTAGTCTGAAGGAGTGGGGGAGGAGCTGCTCTGTAAGGCGGAAACTCATAAACTTGGAAACTGCAGCTCTGAGGAGGAGCTGCGTCTTGTAGGCGGGGCTAGGCCCACCCAGCCGTTTTGCATAGCTGATTCGTTGCTATGGAGATTAAAGGATTTCCGAAACATGCATGAAAGAATCAAAGCAACATTACAGGAATGTTTTTGATGAGAAATTAAAATAAAAGCTCAAAAAAGTCCATTTAACAAAGTGATGTCCTTTTAAAGGATTTAATTAAGGCATGTTTCGAATAAATTGTGATTGTAATAAAGCATTTTGTTTCAAACTGAATGTTTCTGTTGTCCTGCTGAGTCTCTCACACTCAGACACACCCGTGCCGTTCTGACACACAGCTGAGTAACTTTCCAGGGATTTGCTGGTAAAAGGTGGAAACTGTTGCGGAGGGACGACACTGAGGACGCTCAGCAGCCGTCCAGGTGACTCCTGGGGACAGCAGGAGGTGTGACTGTGGACAGTTTGACACCTGCTTAATGGAGCAGAAACTTTGTCAACTTGAGAGGCGAGAAGACTCCATGAAAGAGCCTCCTGACCTCCAGACGCTCTGACCTCAGTCTGATGCGTTTGGAGGGCGCAGCGGCAACATGGCGGTGACTGGCTGATGCTGCGCCGCCACCGACAGGAAATGAAGCCATGAAGAGTGTTAACATGTTAGCCTGAGATGATTTATGGAGCTGCTGAGATAAAACGAAAGATTAAACTTCAGCAAAGTAACATCAATAAATCATTTCATTCAGTCTAGAAAAGTAAAAAAGGCTTTGAATTAAGTTTTAGAGGTTCTGAAAAACAATTTTTTTCTTCAAACACATTCTTTAATTATGAAATAAACCATAACCTACATTTAGTTTTTACTCCAAAGCTTGTAAATTATTTGACTTGAACAATATATAATATATAATAACATAATGCTGAGTCTCTTCAGTTTGTTGCCTTTCTGAATGTAAATAAAAACATTTTCATTACGGAGGATTCAGGTTTTAATAGTAAGAAGAATGTCATCTTTCCACTCAATCAATGTTTTTTAATTGAACTTTGCTACATATAGCAAACATTTTGAAAGAACGTGACCCAAATCCTGTTTTTATAACTAAGAGTTATTTGTTTGGTTGAGGAGTTTGAAAACTGGATGTCTTTATTTCAATAAACCAAACGTGCTAAAATTTTTTAAGTTTTGGATGTATGATGAATAACCTTCATTTCCTACAAAAGAAAAATTGAAAACTATCTGTATGATTTATTTTTTAAAATTATTTTTAAGTTTTTTGAGTAGTTTTGACTCAACACTTTTGGACAGCCCGGCCTGAAGTTGTTCCTTTAAGCGTCCGGCTGTGAGGTCAGCAGCAGGAGTTGGTTCACCTGATTAGTGCGGAGCGTCAGGTTGGCCTTCATCGCCGCTGAGCTAACAGGAAGTAGCAGGTCAGGTCTCTGCAGGATGCTAACCCAGCTCCATCTGAGTCCTGATGGCGTTCCACCGTTCTCGTTGTTTCCTCATCAAACATCGGTATGCTGTGTGGCCGCCGCTTCCAGCTGCTGTCAGCAGATAAAATAAATCTGTTGAGCAGCGCCGTGTTTGATGAACGGCGTGTGGCGGGCCCCGCAGCCCGCAGGCTGCTGGTTTATCCGGGACAACAGAGACGTGAGCGACCGTACTGGAATAATCAGGAAAATGTTACAGAACTCTGACTTCAAGTTCTCCCCTCGCTCCACTTCGGTACGAGAAACTCTGGAAAAACTTTTCTTTCTCAGAAGATTTTTTCATATTGTTATTTTTGATATTATTATTTTTCATATTGTTTCTCATCACATCGCTTTGTTTTAATCTGGATAAGATTCTCTCCAAGTTTCTATGGAAAAATGAGGCTCATAAAATAGAAAAATCTGTTTTCTCAAACTGAAGGAGGTTTAGATGTTTTAACTTTACTGACTTTAATCAACACACACTGAATGGCTACAGCAATGTTTCTCAGTTCGGGTCCTCAGCTCATTCTATCCACCACATATTCCACGATTAATTGGTTTAACTTGTCAGTGTTTTCGGTGCTGAAGTCTCCGTAGACCTTCGTGACCTTCGCAAACGCTTCAGGCACCTTGTTGCCAACAATCGTATGACGTCCGTTCATATGTCACCATAATGTCACCATAATGACATAAGGATAAATTTATCTGGAAGATAAATATTCCAGAGGTTATTGCAATAATATTGCTGTTTTGAAACTACTGGAACTGTAAGACATTTTAAATATCCAAAAACAAACAAAACCACAGCAACAACAAATAAAATTTATTATTTAGTCTTTCTAGTAAAAGGGCTAAATGAGACCAAAACACCAGACTGAAGACTTAACTTTTTGGTAGAAAGAAAGAAAAGAAAGAAAACATAAACCTATTGAGCTAGCTCTAATTTATTACGCGACTAATTAATTTATTGCTTTTTGCGACAGGCATGAGTACCACGCTCCAACCAACTGAGCTAACCTGCCACACATAAGTTTATATCTTCGTCTATATTATAAAAACTTCCATGATCTTTCTACAATGAAGATTTGATGAAATGCCGTAACGTTTCTCAAAGTCAACATGCATAAAGGTGTATTTTCCGACAAAATTTTATTTTGAAGTATTGATTTTATTTTACACCATTTTTTATTTTGAAGTATTGATTTTGTTTTTACAACCATTTTTATTTTGAAGTATTGATTTTGTTTTTACACCTTTTTTATTTTCAAGCTTTGATTTTGTTTTTATAACCATTTTAATTTTGAAGTATTGATTTTGTTTTACACCCTTTTTGATTTTTAAGTTTTGTTTGTCTGAAAGACTTTAGATTTCCATTGACCAGTAAGGGAATTGAACCACTTACCTTACCATTGCCAGCGCTACACCTGTCCAGCTGAGCTAACATCAGCTGGACAGAGATTTCCTAAATACAAGGTTACTCATAATGTTGAGTTTCCATGGATTTAAAAAACTTACATGATCTTACCATAATGAAGATTTGAGTTAGAAGCTCATATTCTAATGTTTTTCAAAATTATTGTGCATAATGGTTAAATAAACAGCCTCCTGATATTTTGAAGAGTTGATTTTGTTAAAACTTTATATTTCAGATGGTCAGTGTAGGGATCGAACCCATGACCTTGAGTTTATGAGTACCACGCACCAACCAACTGAGCTATCCAGCCACACATAAGCTTATGACCTCGTCAATATTATAAAAACTTCCATGATCTTTCTACAATGAAGATTTGAAGAAATGCTGTAACATTAAATTTACAAACTCCTGATATTTTGAAGGCTTGATTTTATATTTCAGATGGTTAGTGTAGGGATCGAACCCATGACCTTGAGTTTATGAGTACCACGCACTGACCAACTGAGCTATCCAGCCACACATACTGATGAGTTTTCATCAATGTTAGAAAAACTTACAAGATCTGGACAAAATCTTTGAAATGCAAAGGTTTTTCAAAATCAACACTAAAAGTGGTTTAATTTAAAGACTGCTGCTATTTTGAAGAATTGACTTCATGATTTCATTGGCCAATGCGGGTTTTGAACCCATGACCTTGGCTTTATGAGTACTACGCTCCAACCAACTGAGCTAACCAGCTACACATATAGTTACATATTTGTCAATATTATAAAAACGTACATGATCTTTCTACAATGAAGATTTGAAGAAATGCTGTAACGTTAAATATACAAACTCCTGATATTTTGAAGGGTTGATTTTATAAAAATTTTATATTTCAGATGGTTAGTGTAGGGATCGAACCCATGACCTTGTCTTTATGAGTACCACGCACTGACCAACTGAGCTAACCAGCTACACATAATGGTGAGTTTTCATCAAGGTTAGACAAACTTACATGATCTGGACAAAAGCATTGAAATGCAAAAGTATTTCAAAATCAACACTAAAAGTGGTTTAATTTAAAGACTGCTACTATTTTGAAGAGTTGACTTCATGATTGCATTGGCCAATGCGGGTATTGAACCCATGACCTTGGCTTTATGAGTACCACGCTCCAACCAACTGAGCTAACCAGCCACACATATAGTTACATATTTGTCAATATTATAAAAACGTACATGATCTTTCTGCAATGAAGATTTGAAGAAATGCTGTAACGTTAAATATACAAACTCCTGAGATTTTGAAGGGTTGATTTTATTAATATTTTATATTTTAGATGGTAAGTGTAGGGATCGAACCCATGACCTTCAGTTTATGAGTACCACGCACTGACCAACTGAGCTAACCAGCCACACATAATGGTGAGTTTTTATCAATGTTAGAAAAACGCACATGATCTGGACAAAATCATTGAAATGCAAAAGTTTTTCAAAATCAACATTAAATGTGGTTTAATTTAAAGCTTGCTTGCTCTTTTGAAGAGTTGACATCATGGTTGCATTGGCCAATGTGGGGCTTGAACCCATGACCTTGGCTTCATGAGTACCACGTTCCAACCAACTGAGCTAATCAGCCACACATAAGTTTATGTCTTCGTCAATATTATAAAAACTTCCACGATCTTTCTACAATGAAAATTTGATGAAATGCCGTAACGTTTCTCAACATCAACATGCATAAAGGTGTATTTTCCGGCAAAATTTTATTTTGAAGTATTGATTTTATTTTACACATTTTTTATTTTGAAGTATTGATTTTGTTTTACACCCTTTTTTATTTTGAAGCATTGATTTTGTTTTACACCCTTTTTTATTTTGAAGCATTGATTTTGTTTTTACAACCATTTTTATTGTGAAGTATTGGTTTTGTTTTACACCCTTTTTGATTTTTAAGTTTTGTTTGTCTGAAAGACTTTAGATTTCCATTGACCAGTAAGGGAATTGAACCACTTACCTTACCATTGCCAGCGCTACACCTGTCCAGCTGAGCTAACATCAGCTGGACAGAGATTTCCTAAATACAAGATTACTCATAATGTTGAGTTTCCATGGATTTAAAAAACTTACATGATCTTACCATAATGAAGATTTGAGTAAGGAGCTCATATTCTAATGTTTTTCAAAATCATTGTGCATAATGGTTAAATAAACAGCCTCCTGATATTTTGAAGAGTTGATTTTATTAAAACTTTATATTTCAGATGGTTAGTGTAGGGATCGAACCCATGACCTTGAGTTTATGAGTACCACGCACCAACCAACTGAGCTATCCAGCCACACATACTGATGAGTTTTCATCAATGTTAGAAAAACTTACAAGATCTGGACAAAATCTTTGAAATGCAAAGGTTTTTCAAAATCAACACTAAAAGTGGTTTAATTTAAAGACTGCTGCTATTTTGAAGAATTGACTTCATGATTTCATTGGCCAATGCGGGTTTTGAACCCATGACCTTGGCTTTACGAGTACTACGCTCCAACCAACTGAGCTAACCAGCTACACATAAGCTTATGACTTCGTCAATATTATAAAAACTTCCATGATCTTTCTACAATGAAGATTTGAAGAAATGCTGTAACGTTAAATATACAAACTCCTGATATTTTGAAGGGTTGATTTTATAAAAATTTTATATGTCAGATGGTCAGTGTAGGGATCAAACCCATGACCTTGAGTTTATGAGTACTACGCACTGACCAACTGAGCTATCCAGCCACACATACTGATGAGTTTTCATCAATGTTAGAAAAACTTACATGATCTGGACAAAATCTTTGAAATGCAAAAGTTTTTCAAAATCAACATTAAATGTGGTTTAATTTAAAGCTTGCTTGCTCTTTTGAAGAGTTGACTTCATGATTGCATTGGCAAATGTGGGGCTTGAACCCATGACCTTGGCTTCATGAGTACCACGCTCCAACCAACTGAGCTAACCTGCCACACATAAGTCTATGTCTTCGTCAATATTATAAAAACTTCCATGATCTTTCTAAAATGAAGATTTGATGACATGCTGTAACGTTTCTCAACATCAACATGCATAAAGGTATATTTTCGGCAAAATTTTATTTTGAAGCATTGATTTTATTTTACACCTTTTTTTATTTTGAAGTATTGATTTTGTTTTTACAACCATTTTTATTTTGAAGTATTGATTTTGTTTTACACCTTTTTTATTTTGAAGCATTGATTTTGTTTTTACAACCATTTTTATTTTGAGGTATTGATTTTGTTTTACACTCTTTTTGATTTTTATGTTTTGTTTGTCTGAAAGACTTTAGATTTCCATTGACCAGTAAGGGAATTGAACCACTTACCTTACCATTGCCAGCGCTACACCTGTCCAGCTGAGCTAACATCAGCTGGACAGAGATTTCCTAAATACAAGGTTACTCATAATGTTGAGTTTCCATGGATTTAAAAAACTTACATGATCTTACCATAATGAAGATTTGAGTAAGGAGCTCATATTCTAATGTTTTTCAAAATCATTGTGCATAATGGTTAAATAAACAGCCTCCTGATATTTTGAAGAGTTGATTTTATTAAAACTTTATATTTCAGATGGTCAGTGTAGGGATCGAACCCATGACCTTGAGTTTATGAGTACCACGCACCAACCAACTGAGCTATCCAGCCACACATACTGATGAGTTTTCATCAATGTTAGAAAAACTTACATGATCTGGACAAAATCTTTGAAATGCAAAGGTTTTTCAAAATCAACACTAAAAGTGGTTTAATTTAAAGACTGCTGCTATTTTGAAGAGTTGACTTCATGATTTCATTGGCCAATGCGGGTTTTGAACCCATGACCTTGGCTTTACGAGTACTACGCTCCAACCAACTGAGCTAAACAGCTACACATAAGCTTATGACTTCGTCAATATTATAAAAACATACATGATCTTTCTACAATGAAGATTTGAAGAAATGCTGTAACGTTAAATATACAAACTCCTGATATTTTGAAGGGTTGATTTTATAAAAATGTTATATTTCAGATGGTAAGTGTAGGGATCGAACCCATGACCTTGTCTTTATGAGTACCACGCACTGACCAACTGAGCTAACCAGCTACACATAATGGTGAGTTTTCATCAATGTTAGAAAAACTTACATGATCTGGACAAAATCTTTGAAATGCAAAAGTTTTTCAAAATCAACATTAAATGTGGTTTAATTTAAAGCCTCCTGCTATTTTGAAGAGTTGACTTCATGATTTTATTGGTCAATGCGGGTATTGAACCCATGACCTTGGCTTTATGAGAACCACGCTCCAACCAACTGAGCTAACCATCCTCACGTAATTTTGGAGCTTCGTCAATATAAGAAAAACGTACCTTATCTTACTACAATGACAATTTGAAGAAATACTGTTATGTTTTTCAAAATCAACTTGCTTAAATGTGTTTTCCAGCAATATTTTATTTTGAAAAGTTGATTTTATGAAGAATTTATATTTCCAGGGGCCAGTGTGGGGTTTGACCCCATGACCTTGGCATTCTTAGTATGCGGCTCTTACCAGTTGAGGTAACCAGCCATACATAATGTTTAGTTGTCATCGATATAAGAAACACTTAAATGATCTTACCTCCTGATATGAAGAGTTGATTTTAAGGTTCAATTCCCCCACTGGCCAACTGAAATATAAAGTCTTAATAAAATCAATGTCATGAGAAAACCTGGGAGGGGTAGCGAGGGGGGTGGGGTGAGATTCATATGACCGAAAATTAAAAGCAATTAATTAGGGTCATTAATCACTCATCAATTACTCCGCGATTAAATTTTGACAGAAGTGTGCTTATATATCTCTGTCTTCCATCTATGGTGCCAGTTCAGACGGGATCTAAAATCCCTCCAGTGAGTTCTGGATCTCCTCCCAGTGGGAAATGTCTGGAAAACTCTCAGAGGCCTGTCGGTGTGGAGAAGCGGAGGCTCTACTCCCAGTTCCCCAGAACGACGGAGCTCTTCACTGCCTCCAACCCTGGAGCTTCACCACGTGATTTTCACTTTCAACTCAAAAGACGTTCAGGTGAAAGAAAATCAAGAGCAATTCCACCTGATCAATTTCCTGCTTCATGATCCGGTCCATTTCCACCCCCACGAAGAGACGGTTCTGGACGTTTTGGACCTTAGATGCCCTGAATCCTTCATTCTGCAGCTGAATCAGAAAACTTCCCCATCCGCTGCATGACTGTCAGCAGCAGTTTGCTGTAAAGTGATGATGGCTGCATGTTTTCCTCCTTCAGCCTGCTGAGTAGTGAAGTTCTCCAGCGCTCTCTGCAACGACCCATCATGCATCTGATGCCTGCAGAACGCGTATCTGATTAAAGGCTGGTAGGAATGTGCAGAGCAGCAGCTGAGGGATGACCCTGAAGAGGAATCAGTCTGGGTTTCCCTCTGCAGACAGTCCAATTCGAACAGAAACCAAACAAAAGAGCCTTTTAACGACCACATTTGTTTCCTGGAACGCAGCGATGACAGAAACTAACTTCTCTCATTCTACAGTGAGCCGGCGCCGCAGAAAAAACCCAGAGAAGGATGAGGAGTCTGTCCTCACGCCGCCAGGAGGCCCCGCTTTCACACACAGGAAGTTCTGTGGAGATCCAACATGGAGTCCTGCTGGGCTGGACTTCAAAGCCTCCGGCTGAACGTGTAGATCAGAAAGCCCGGCTCTCCATGGACCCCCGGGTCTCCTGGGGCCGTCCCACATTCACAGCAGCTAAGAAATCGCCTCTAATGTAAATCTGCTCTACAGCGCAGCTTCACAAGCTCGACCCGGTCCGGTGGGACACGTTGGTTCTGGACGGTTCTGTTGGTGCCTAAACTCAAAGTTTCGATGCAGATAAATGGATCTGACATTCCAGAGGAGCTCATTAAATTCCCGGTTCGGTTGCCAGTAAAACAGTGACGATGAAAAAGGCTTTTAAAGCGTTCCCACTTCCATATATTCACCGTCTGCAGAGCATGGAGTTCTGGTCCAACGGTCCCACCGCGGTTCTGGCAGAACAGAAACCATTAAAAATATCATTTTAATCTGCAGCTCAGAGCTTCTTTGTTAGATACACGGGCTGTCCAACATGCTCCACAGTCACCAGAGCTCAGAATAAAAAAATGATGCTATCAGGCTAACATGAACCGAAACCTCATCAAAATGTGTCTGACGCCATTTTGAGTCAATATCATGAGGGATTCAGGCAGTTCTCAGGACAGAAACAGATATTATTGGAGGCATAATGAGAGTTTGTGATATTAAAACTGAATATTTGATGCTAACGTGAAGCTAGTGCCACTAGCATTGGTGGTTTTTAATATGGGCCATGTGGGCAGTTGCACAGGGTGTTAACATGAAACGGGGCCACACAAACATCTTGTTTTTAAAATATATACGTGTTAATCAGTCAGATGAATCCTGAGCAAGTTTTTTCTTGCTTTTATGCCTGGACAGGGACCCCGAGTGTTGAGAAGGTACGACTGCTAACTGTTAGCAAACAGAACCTGATCTCCAGTTCTCCTGTTTTCTACAGTTAGTGCATTTATTTATGCAAAACCAGGAAATTTTAAGGAATCAGGATTTGAGAAACAGCTGTTAAAGGCAGTAGAAGTGGTGGTTTGCCCAGGGCGCCATCCATGAAGGGGCTGAAACTATTAGCATCTGCATTGCTATGTGTTAGCTACTATGCTAATATCCTGGTCTGCAGGGTTTGGATTGGGTTTCCCTTCACCGTCTGTCCTGTCACCGGTCAGCTGTCGTGTTTTTGTCGTGTGTAGCCTGCTGGCTACATGAATGCCTGCAGATTAAAGTCCTTGGATTTGATAAAGCTCTGTTCTAATGAAGGTCACTCTGTATTTGGTGATAAAAATATCTGCATTTGCTTTGTAAATGAAGACCTCCAGGTATTCTAAGCTACTTAAAAAGAAATGACAGCAGATGGCAGAGCGAGCTGAGGCGTCCACAGAGGTGCCTGACAGTCAGATGAACTCCCAGCGCTGATAGAAACACAGCGGACTGAAAACGAGGAGCCAGGCTCAGGTTGTTGGGCCGACCGAGCAGCAAAGAGTTTCACGGTTTAAAATCAGAGGAAGAATTAGGAATTCTGCTGCAGACGCACAAAATGAAACATTAACTGTCGACTCTGATGCACAGACTCTCCTGCTGACAAGCAAACTGCTCACCCGGATTTTTTACCCTCCACAAATATTACTCTTCCTCTGATCTTCCTCCTCTTCATCCTTTGGCCCTCTCTCTCTCTCTTTTTGCTTTCATCTGTTCTGCAGCTCCTCCTCCTTCCTCTAGTTTTAGGCTCAGCTGGTGGAAAACTAAAAACCTCATTATCCACTCAAAGATCTAAAACGAAACAAAGAAGCAGATGCATGGTGGAAATGGACGTCGTGTTAAATTCTGCTTTACAACTTTTGAGCACAAAGTACAACTGAAAGGATTTAAAAAATAAAATGAGCCTAAATGTATAAACTCTCAGTTTGAACACTGAAACACAGACATGGTGAAGATCTGAAACGACACCCAGGTCTGGCTTTACAAGTGGGAAAATGTTTGGACCCTGAAGCAGCAACGACCCAAATGTGGAGCTGATTGGAGGTCAGGATGCATTAATGACTGACGACCAATTACTGATCCTTCTGAGTACAACTTACTAACCTCTTAATGACTTCATTTTTCTAAAATTGTTTATAAGAATCACAAGAAGTCCAGTTTTTTTCTGGTTCATCATTTAGTTTGTTCTGTTGGGATTTGAGCCGTTTCTGAGCAGCTCATCTTCCTGAGCGGCACAAAGGAAAAACGACTCTAATGTGAGTTAAAACAACAACAACCCCGGTGAAAACAAAGCCGCAGAGCTCTGGATGTGAAAACAGGAATGGAAACAGAGAAGCGAGGGAGGGAAGAACGGAGATAAAGAGACGTTTAGAGGAGAACAAATGCAAATGTGCAGCAGAGGAGGAAAATTGTTTCTGTTCAAACAGCGTTCAAACGCTGACAGGACGCCACTTCCTGGGTTTTATAACACCGATCTTCAATAAGCAGGGCCTAATGTTCATTACATCAAAACGGCAGGCGACTCATTAAGCTTTTATTCTCTGACACATAATTATCCTGACAGAACATGACAGGGCTTTTCACTGAGCTCCTAATGCTGCTGAATACAGAAAATAATCCACAAATCACAGGAGCTGAAAGAGCTGAGTCATCACTGCCATGACGACGAGATGGTGAACGTATGAAACCATCAGAAGATGTTCCAGGTCCATTTCAAATGGGATGGACACAGAAGGAAAAGAAGGAGAAAAGAAAAGTCTAAAGAGAGAAAACAAAACCGAGAAACAACAACAAACAACATATGAATCTGTAATAATCATCCATGAAACACTAAATGTTCATTTACTGTTTAAGCTGAACTGATCTTTACTAATTAAAGAAGTGAAAGTGTAGAGATGTTGTAGGCTTTCAAGTATCTAATAGTTAAAATTGTCTAGGTGAATAGTTCATACATTTACAGGTTTACAAAGTTTGATTTAAACCCAAAGTTAATGAAACATCAAAACCCAGAGGCTCCATAGCAAAAGGTAAAGTCTGATTTAGTCATTTAAATGATTTAAAACCCACACATCAGATAAAAATGAAATATTTCTACCCTTTCAAGGTCAACTTTATTTTAAAGCACATTTAAAACCAGCAGTGTTGCTCCAAAGTGCTTTAAGAGGCAGAAATAAAAACAATTATCAACATACTCGAGTGAAATAACCCGCTGATGCAGATGTGGAGGCGTTGTGGTGCGAACAGACTGGAGAAGTTAAAATGTTCGGTAAATAAATGAGTTTTATTTAAAGACTCACCAGCATCTGTTTGTTTTGGCCGGAGCAACGAAACCGTTTCAACATTTAAGCACAAAACATTTCATCTTCAGCTAGATTGATCATCAGCAATCAAAGCCTTCATTTGTTTCACAGCAGCTGAAAACACTTCATATTTTATCTGTTTTAATAAATAGGGTTACCTTCACACAAATGAATAATTTACTTTGCACAGACTTTTCAAACTCCAGAGCTGCGCGCCTGATTTGTGATTTCCCTTTAGTCTTTGGACTGTTAAATATTTCTTTGCTCAGGTTTAGATTGTTCTGATAATCAAGGCGATTTGAAAGTCAGATTAAAAACATATATTTGTGGTTGTTCATTCACAGCGTCGGGACAAACTCAGATTCAAAACGGCTGTTTGGCTGCAGATTACACACTAAATTAACTCCAACAACGACAAACAAACCACCAGTGAAACAAACATGAATATCGACTTTCTGTGTCGGGGAACAAAAAAAAGAATAAAAAAAATAAAGAACATTTCTGAGCTGCTCAGCCTGAACGGATCAATGAGAATAAAACATTTGAGCCAAAACAATAAAACTCAGGCTCAGAACAATAAAACACATTCAGAGCCACAAACGTTTCAACGTTTCTGTTTGCTCTGAATGAAACTTCAGTTCCTTCAGACGGTCCTCTCGTCTTCTGTGCAGAAACTTTCCCTCTTCCTCCTCGTCCTCCTCATCCTCATCTCCTCTCACTCACCAACAGGTTAGAAAAACAGCGGCTCGTTTTTCCTCAGAATGTTAAAACCGGCTTCTCTACAAACGCAGGAACGTCCTGAAATCTGCCCGTCAACAAATGAATCCAAATGCATCTCTGCTTCGTATGGAAAGCCATTTTGGCCATTATATTAAATACAAAAACATCATTTAAACATAATCATAACGAAAAACATTTAAATGAAGATTTCATAAAGACTAATTTATTTGTTCCAGAAAATCCTTAATTAATTAAAGTTTAACTCCTGAAACGCATTTAATGACTTTATGTTAATAAATTAAACATTTCAAAATAAAACTCCAATTTATAAAATGTTTTAGAAATATTTAGTATTTTGTTTCCAAGCATAAATAAAAAATATTTAACAAAAAATCATTATCTCCTGAAATAAATGTAGCTTCAAAATAAAAGTTAAAAAAAGTAAAACATTTGAAAGTGGAAGATCTGAGAAAATGAATAAATGAACTTATTGATAAATAAACTTTAAAAAAAGACATTTTAAATAAGTAGTCTTAATAATTAAAACAAAAAGGTGTTTTGAAAACGGTGCATATAAAATGTAATAATATTCCTTAAATACTATTTTGAACCAATAAAAGTGAGAAACGCCGGCCTAAGGTAAGAAAATGTTCATTTTTATTTTCATTAAATTATAATGTATGTGTTGATATTTACTTTATTATTGTCCTTTAGAATTGTTTTACAGCCATGTTGTGTTATTACTATTATATCATTATTAGTGACTAAAACGGCTTTCTGTAGGTCGGCTAAATTCTCCTAAATATTTAGTTGAAATGTTTGGAAAACGTCACCATGTCTGTTAATCATAGTGAATATTAACAGTGAATTATCTCCATATTTTATCTGAATCTGCAGAGGAAACACAAACAAACCTGATTAGTTTCTATGGCTTAAAACTAAACAGTTTTATTCCTGCTTGACATTTAAACACTACAGTCTATTTATAATTATTAAATCTGCTTTTTTACACCTTTTTTTCTAAGCAGTTGAAGCCTTAAAAATCATAAAATGAGTTTTGTTTTGCTTGGAGAAGCTCCTGGGTTACATGACAGGAGTCAGCAGCTACAATCAGGGAGATGAATCTGTTTTCTGCAGCTGAGAGCGACTCTGGAGGACGAGAGGAGGCGGCCATGTTATCCCCGCTCCGTCTCAGTCCTGAGCGCCAACGTTTCCTGAAAGGCTTCAGAAGTTGAATCTGTGGAGAAAGACGAGCTCTGCTGCTGTTTATGCAACCGGATCTGAGGGCAGGAGGTCAGACCGGGCCGGTTCTGGACTCGGTGGGACATGATGAGGAGACGAGGACGGAGAGACGGGAAGATGAGAGGACGTTCTGAAATCTGACAAACGTCAGGAAAACCAGAGAACCGCTGCGTTAACTCATTATCAGACGGAGAGAAGAGAGTGAGCGGCTGGGAACCTGCATGGACACCCTCCTCTTCCTCACCCTCCTCTTCCTCTGGCGACGCAGCTCGCTCCCTGGGCGACAAACGATTCCCTGCAATCAGGAAAAGACAAAACCAAACACTTTTCTACACATTGTGTCAAACAGAGGTAAGAAAAGAAGGTTTCCATGGCAACAGGGTGAAGGACAGACCTTCATCAAAGGTTAAACTGACCACCACCATCATCATCCTCATCATGATGAGTGAGGCTCCTCTACTGGAGCAGCGCTTTGTGTTAACACAATGCCAAGAAGGAAAGGCATCAGCAATCAGTAAAAGCTCCACGAAGGAAAATCTAATAGAAAAAACCAAGGAACTCTCTGGGAACCGTTTTAAATTCTCAATTAATAAAGTTACAGCTGACCTCGTTTCTCATTACTGCTGCTTTTCATCCACGTTCTCTTTATTTTCTTCTTCTACTCCATATATTCATAAGAGCCGTAGAGGTGGAAGAGTTTCTAATTCCAAGTTTGACCAAAACTTTTTCCCAGAATTTCAACCTTTTTTCTCAGATCCTGATTTTTATCTCCTGAGATCAAAAGTCAGAATTCTGAATGAAAAAATGTCTGAATTATTATTTTTATCAGTGGCCCTAACCATAAGACCTGCTCTGTGAACGTAGCTTAACAAAAATAATCTCTTGTTTCCATTGTCTACGGATGGATGTGAAAACACATTAGCTTGAGGTGAGATGAGTTTCAGCCTCACCGTCAGTAGAACGGAGACTGGGAGTTGAAGTAGAGCCGCTGGGCTTGGGACGCAGCGGGGGAGAAGGCGGAGAGAGAGGGCAGGGGGGAGATGGGGAAGGGCGACGGCGGCGGAGGAGGAGGAGCGGGCAGGCAGGGCGTGAAGGTGCGGCCGCCGCAGCTCAGGAGGCTGGGGCTGCAGTCGGACGGCGACATGGCGAGCGGAGGAGAGAGGCTGCTGGGAGAATCAAAGGAAGGTCCAGTCAGGATGGACGAATCTGGACGGAAACAGAGGAGGTTGGGAATGAGACGCAAGTTTAAACCATCTGAGGTTCACCACATTAATAACTTTTCATCAATGTGGAATGATCAACTTCCAGAAAACTGAAAAACTGCTGAAACACTGAGTTCCTTTAAATCAAGACAGTTAGATTTACTTTTGATTAGAGGTAAATGAAACATTTATCAACATATTTGATTTGTTTTTGCTCAAAGCTTTTATGATGTAAAAACTTCCTTGTTGCTGAAATGTTTTTCATTAATCGATGTGACAATAACAAACGGAAAGAAACAAACAGTTTAGTGAGAACAAAATCCAGATGAAACCGTTTTCCTCAGGAGAGATTCTTCTTCTTCTGCAGCAGCAGGAGGATTCAGACATGAAGACATTAAGAAGAAAAGATGAAGCAGAAATAAACAGATTTAAAATAAACCCTATGAGGATATTTTTTATCAGAACCAAAGATATTCAGGCTCCTGTGGAGCAGAGAGGGGATCAAAAATTCATGCAGTTTGAGAGTTTAATAAAAAAATCCTCCAGTGGATGAAACTCCTGCTGCTCTCCTCTCTTCCCTCTGCTTTAATTAAGCTGGTTCTGGTCCAGAATGAGATGCTCTAAACTCTTTAGATAGGAGCAGCTTTCTCCAGCTCTGACCCATTGTACCACTTTGTCTCTTTTTCCATTTCATGCTGACGTCTGAACTTCTTTGGTTCTAGATTAATGGACCGGTCCGGCTCCGTCACAGAAACACCAAAGTCTGATTTATTTACAGGAAAATGTCGTTCAAAGAAATAAAAATCTAAGAGATTTGACCAAATCTTTCAGACCTGCTGGTTCAGGAAGACAAACAAAACAGAAAAAAACATTTTTGAACTATTTTTGTTGACAAAATAACTTGGTACTTAGTTTTAACATTTAAAATAAAATATCTATAATGCAGTTTTTTAATACAATTCAATTAATTAAAGACAATGCAATTACCTCAATTCAAAATTTGAATTCTGTCCCAACACTAATTAAACCATAAAAGTCGTACAAGTTGCAGGCCTTCAGTCTTTGACTAGACTGAAGATATTTAAATCAATATTGACGTTTTGTTACAAACTGCTTTAATGATGAATTCGCTCTGAATTGCAGAAAAGCCAAAGTTTCAGTGAAATGGAAAATGTCATTTAGATTATTGAGCTGAATGGAAAAGTTTTCTGTGAAAATCTTCCAAAAATCATTTTCGTTCTTAATCCTCAGAGCTGCCAGACAGGAAGTAGCGCTGGTTACCAACGGTTACCAACGGTTACCACATAAACCCAAACAGATGCTGCCTCCAAACAGAAACCAACAAGTTCAGAGCAGTCTCCTGCTGATGTAGTTAAAGAAGCAACACTGGACGTCTGAAACGTCCCAAAGCTTCCAGATGAGGATCATTAAAACATCTGGAATATTTAAAATGAATCATTAAAACATCTGGAATAAATAACTGGCTCCGACTGTCAGAGTTTTTGTCTGAGGCGGAGCTGCAGCCGCTCCACTGGGCGCCAACATGGCCGCCGCCAACATGGCCGCCGCCAACATGGCCGCCGCCAACATGGCCGCCGCCAACATGGCCGCCGCCAACATGGCCGCCGCCAACATGGCCGCCGCCAACATGGCCGCCGCCAACATGGCCGCCGCCAACATGGCCGCCGCCAACATGGCCGCTGCTCTCCAGACTATCAAGGCGTTTCTCTTCCAGCCTCGTCGTTCCTTCAGGGTTCAGACGATTTGCGGTGTGATCTAATAAATCAATGTTCCTGTCTGAGCTGCTGGGACATAAACAGATGATGGCGGCTGAAACTCCAGCAGCAGCAGCAGCAGCAGTGAGTTTTGATTGTGTGAGTGGAGTCGTGCTGCAGGTTGTCATCGCCTCATCATTAAAACTAAAGGGTCATTGTTTACGACGCTCAACTCCATCCATAAAACATGCAGCTGCTGTCAGACACAAGCTGCAGATCTCTGCATACATTTCTCAGCCACGCCCTGCTGACCTTTTAACAAACTGGAGGAAGTGACGCGTGGGGAGCAGCCAGAGTTACGTTCAACACAGCCGCAGACTGGAATCCAGGACTCACTGATCAACTCTGACTCCAAAGCTCAGAAGAAACCAGTTCAGATGGACCAGCAGCAGAATCAGATTTCAGTGGGAGGAATAATGGAACCAAAGGGTTTCTGTCGTTTCAAACATTTATGTCATTTTAACCAGATTTTCAATCAAATCAGGAAGAAATGTTTGATGAAAGCAGAGATCAGCCAAACTGCTGGCCAGCAGGAATCGGCTCAATTCAAAACTAGTTTATTGATCCCAGACGAAAATTCAAAGTCATATTATTCAGAGTTGTTGTAGACACTGATGGCTGTGGACAGGACAAGGCTCCTATAGCAGTCTGTATTACAACGTAACTCTAGAAGCCTCTCACTGAACAAAATCTATATAATTTAACTTCTCTTTTATTCCACGTTCTCTCTAAAACTAATATAAACAGGACAAAAACTGGTTCAGTAAATAAATGTTTCTGTCCTCCCCATCGAATATTTACATTTCCTTCCTGTTTGTGTCTCAGATTTCCCAACCAATCAGGCGGCTCCATGTCAGTAGCCCAACATGGACGCCGTTTTCCTGCAGACTGCGGTGTGAGTGAGACGTTACCCAGGTTCCACAGTGTGGTCTGGGCAGCCAGCTCCTTGGCGTCGTCCAGCAGCACACACAGCTTATCAGGGATGTAGGTGGCTCGCGTGGACGGCAGGACCACCTACACACACACACACACACACACAGAGAGAGAGAGAGAGAGAGAGAGAGAGGAATGAAGAATGTGGCCTCGGGTTGCTGTTGTGAAGGTCGGTGTTGTCAGGTTCTGCTGCTGCTTGTTTCTGTCAAAGTGAAGCTTCCTGAGGCTCTGAGCAGCCAGAGGTGAAGCAGGTGAAGCGAAACCAGATGTTTCTGTTTCACAGCGCTGAACAGCTGCTCTGTGGGATCCTAATGCTTTAGAACAGCTGACCATTAAAGATACGGTTCAGTTCAAGATGTTACTTCTACAATTAGTGGGTCATGAACTACAGGCTGCTGTGTAAATATCAAGGTGTGAGAGAGGCTACCAGCTCAGCGTGTGTGTGTGTGTGTGTGTGTGTGTGTGTGTGTGTGTGTGTGTGTGTGTGTGGACCTTGTAGATGAGCAGCAGCTTCCCGTCCTGTCCCGGGGTGGAGTACAGGTGGTACTCGGGTGGAGACCAGCAGTTCTTGTGGCAGTGGTACTCCAGCAGGCTGACGGCCGAGCCGATCTGGCTCTGCTTCAGGGCGAGCAGACTGATGGGCGTCAGGGGGGTGCAGGGCAGCAGGGGGAACATGAAGCGCTCCGGGTCCTCTGAACCACACACACACACACACACACGCACGCACACATCATCTATTTAAATCTGATTATTAGAGTAAAACATCCAGGTCACACTAACAACAACAAACTGGTAAGTTTGTTGAAGAATCAAAAGTCAGTTTCATTTTCTTTACGTCTTCAAAATGGAGTCAGACTGGAGGAAACTGGTTTCCATGGAAACGTCGGCAGATAACAAGAAGGCTGACTAGATCATAGTAGAGGTTTCCTGTCAAATTATAACCAGCTTGGTCCAGTTTTATCCAACCTCATGCAGTTGAATCCAGTTTTGTAGTTTTGTCCAGTATTTTTTGAGTTTTATCCAATTTTATAAAACAGTCAAAAATGATGCTACACAGGGTTATAAACGTAAACAGAGTAACATTTAAAAATAAATTATGGTAAACACTCTTTCACATACTTGGAGTGATGTCACATCTTCTAACAGTTTTAACGAACGCTAATAAATTAGTGTTAACGCTGGTTGTAAAATAATCTTAGTATAAAAAATGTAAGTTAATGTCAGCTGTAGAGCTAGCAGCTTGTTTTAACTCAGTTTATTTATGCAGCACATCATCTCGAGACAACTTACAAAAAACAAACAACAACAGAGCAGAGATTTCTAAGCAGCAGCAGCTGAATGTGTGTCTTGTTGTCCAGAACGTCTCATTTCTGTCCAACGTGTCATAAAGCCACACTGAGAGCCTGACGACCCGATTCTGCACTGGGCTGATCATTAAACCCAGAGCCAGGAGCTTGTTGCAACCTTTCATCATTTGCTCCATGCTGTTCTCAAAAAACTCAGACATTTTGTTTTGTATTTTGTAGGAGAAGCTCAGAGGATCTAGAGCTGTCGTACACAGCAGTGGGAGGGGAACTGTGGATGAACTGGAACCAGAACCGACCCGTTGATTTACTGCCTTACTGTAACCTGGACACACTGAGCTAAGCTAGTGATTGTATGAGTATCAGTGAATATGTCGCTGCCCTTGCTATGACTGACTTTTATGTCGGACAGCTTAAAGCAATGAAGCTGCAGGACACATTTACAGTCTTTCTAATCATCTGAATGAGACCAGAGCAATTTATATGCTAAACAGCTATAAATAATAATTTTATGACTTTTTTCTGGTAGAAAATATAAAAATAAAAGGTACAAAACCCCTGAGTGGCCCTGAAGCCGGAGTGATGCGAGTCTTTTCTGTCCTGATGTTTGTGACGTTGCTTTGATTCGTCTCTGACTCTAAGAGTGTGTTGAAGCTACAGCTCCTCTGATTAACGACGCTCTTCATCATCTCATCTCGTCTCTTCATTAAGACACCATAATGGAGTGACTGACTTCCTCTTTAGAGGGTTTTACCCCAGAAAACCTTAGCTCAGCAGCCTAGACGCCCAGATCACCCACAATGCTCTCTGGTAACTGAACCTGATGTCCTGAATTATCACTATTAGCTGTTAGGAGACAAAACATAACTAAGTGTTGCTGATCAGCCCCTTCAGTGTAAAACACTTTAATGGTCCTGATTAAATGGACATGAATGCTGCTCTCTGCTTTGCTCTTATTTATGAAACTAATTAGTGTTCAAGTTGTTGTGCAACAAATGATGAGTGTTTGTTTGAGAAACGCTTTGAAGTTGTTTGGGTAATTATGTCCCACATTACTCTCCGTAGAGGGTTCATCTCCAGGACAACAGGACGTGGACGGGTTCACGTGTTTAATGGGTGAGACAGTCTCTCACTGTCGTTGTTTAGAGCTGATTAAGCAACTATTCACTCACTTCCTGCCCCGGCAGCCATGTTGTTTGTTTATGTTTGGCTCCATGGTTTGTGAGGCGCCTTGAGCCTGGAAGTAAAACTGTCGAATCAATCGTCCAGCCCTTGCTCCCCTGCTGTACCATCTTGCTGCTGTGTGTTGGGAAGCAGCATCAGAGCCAGCGACTCTATTAGACTGGACAGAATCATCAGGAAAGCTGGTTCTGTACTGGGACTAAGGCTGGAGTCCCTGGAAACTGTGGTGGAGAGGAGGACACTGAGGAAGGTTCTGTCTATCATGGACAATAAACAGAACCCTCTCCACCACATAGTGGACAGACAGAGGAGAACCTTCTCACATAGACTGCTGCAGCTCTGCTGTCGTAGAGACAGATACAGGAAATCCTTCCTGCCACATGAAATCTCACTGTACAATAAAAGATCAATCATTGTTCTGCACTAATCAGCCCAATTTTGCACAACTGCACTGTGACACACTTACTGTACATATATTTACATTTACATATCTGCATTTTTTGAATCTCTGCAAGGACTGCTCTTAAGTTGCATTTAATATTTTATATTTATTTTATTTTATCTACAACTAGTTGTTACTGTGTCTTGTCTTTATGCTGCAACTGCGAAGTAATTTCCCTGCTGGGATGAATAAAGTACTTCTATTCTATTCTATTCTATTCTATTCTATTTTTGTGGACAATAAAAAAATTGTCCTGATTGTTTTTCTCATTCTGGAGTTGCTGAGTTCCACTTGCAACGACCTGCATACCAAATTTATTGTAAAAAAGATCTTTTCTTTCAGTGTTTTTGTAATCACTCATCACTATTCCATCTCTCCTTCCTGCTATATGTGCTCTACCCACATCCTGCCATAAATCATTCATGGATCATTTGTGGGAGAGCTCATTTTAAAACTTTTATTTACAGGAAATATCTGCAGGCGTCGTGAAAAAGGATTGTAGCTTCACAGTTGGATTAATAAAGGTTTGTAACCTTTATCCTGGAAACCACAGCCTGCATTTAAAGACAAAGTGGATGTTTGAGGAGGGCTCTCCAGAGGCACCTTGAGGGAGAAGAAGGTTTTAATACCGGAGAAGCAACACAGAGCACGACTGGGCTCTCAGGAGAGGAAGTATGGACGTCCGTGTGGTCAGGCTGAAGGGAAGCCTAGGGTGTTTAGAGAGGCCTCTTACCAAACTGCTCAGAAACACAAAGGTCAGGATCTGATCTGAAGCCAGAGAATTCAACTCCTCCAACTACAAGATCAAATCTGTCCTCGTTTGTTTTTATCTGACATAAAAGCAGATTTAGGCTGTAAAATAAAGTTTTGAAGTGACAGAGGGGCTGTTTGAGATGTTAAAAAAGAAATATGTCTTAAAGCTGCGGAAGCTAGCATCGCGATCTCTGCTTTTGGTGGCTCAACCAATCAGCGCTAAGCAAATTAAATGCGACTCCTGGATTGGCCAGCCTGTGGTGTGTCAAGTGTTTCACTTTCCCAAGCTGCATTTTAGATGTACTATATGAAAACGTGATTAGGTGAATTTTCAGTGAATAATTTGGCGTCACGTTGCAGAGAAAATGCTGAAAGGCTGAACTTTGACTAGACATGGGGGCGGGGCTCCGCTGCAGAGGTAAACAGGTGTTTGTGGGCGGGGCTCCGCTGCAGAGGTAAACAGGTGTTTGTGGGCGGGGCTCCGCTGCAGAGGTAAACAGGTGTTTGGGGGCGGGGCTCTGGCGCAGAGGTGAACAGGTGTTTGTGGGCGGGGCTCTGGCGCAGAGGTAAACAGGTGTTTGTGTGATTATGTTCAATAAAACGAAAAGAGTTTGAACAATAAAGAGAAACGAAGCTGCAGATGTGAAATCCAATCATGTCTCTAGTGTTTCAGGTTGTGTTCAAGCCATCCTCACCTCCTCCGTTGTAATAGGGGTTTCCCAGGCGAGTCTGCAGGGGCGTGGCTCTGAGTGAGCAGCGGCCGTCGCCGACGCCCCCTGTGGCCGTGTTTCCTAGGTAACCCCTGGTGTTGTACCTCCGCCCGGCGGCGCTCCCGTCCTTGATCCCGGCCGGTTTGGCCAGGGTGACCTCCACGGTGGCGCCGTCGATCTGGGCGCCGTTCATCAGGGTGAGGGCGGCGATGGCGTCGCTGCGGCTGCGGTAGTGGATGAAGGCGTAGTCGGTGAGCTTCTTGACGCGCTCCACGGAGCCGGGTTTGAAGCTGGAGAACTCCCGGTGGAGCGTTTCCTCCGTCGTGTCCATCATCAGGTTACGCACCTGCAGCAGGAGGACAGACGGGGTCAGCAGGCAACAGGTGGGGGTCACACTTCAGAACCACTCCTGGTGTTCTCTGTAATGACTGTCAGGCTGTGTGTGTGTGTGTGTGTGTGTGTGTGTTAATTTGACCGTAGGGAGATGCATCACCCTGCTGAGCTGCTCAGAGGAAATTCAATGACTCACGTCTCCAGGCCTCTAATTGTTTCCACTTAAAGCTCATCTGAGCAGCATTTCAAACAGCAGCAGCAGTGGGAGTCTCTCCAGGCCGGATCTTCAGCCTTAAACACCGCTCTGATCCGGAGCTTAAATTCACTCCCCACCGGCACGTGGGCCAGGATAATTAAGGAGTTTAAAGATTTTCTGTACCTTTCAATGACTTTCAAGAACAAGAACAAGAACAAAAACTCTGTAAAATATTTGAGTTTATGGTGATTTTTCTCAAATAAATCCAAACTGCAGTTTTCTGGTGGAATCCAGGCTCAATATTTGACTAATGTTGCCGTGGTGTTAGCAGGATGGGGTACGTACGTAGAGGACCCGAACGCGCTGCATCACCTCCTCATCCACATCCTTCTCCGGCTCCGCCCAGTCCACCTGGATGGAGTGACCCCACAGCTGGAAGGTTCCTGCAGGAACAACAGAACCAGTTCACAACCAGAACCAGTTCACAAGCAGAACACAGTGAACTCTGCCAGTGGAAATAAGGAGCCGCTCTGGTTCTCTCAGCTGTTTTCCAGAATAAAAGTCCAATAAATCAGATTAAGAAGGTTTTTCTGGAAGCGCTGTGGTGTGGGCGGGGCTCCAGTCCAGGTGAAGCCACCTGCTGGATCCAAATGGATCCATGCTGGTGTTGAACCCAAACCCAGTTTGTCCCAAAGGTTCTCCACAATGATCCAAGAGGCTGACGAAGTCAGATGAAAAACAATAAGCTGTTGGATGATGGGGTGTACTTACTTTTTAACACATCAGTCTCTCATGTTGGCTTCAAGTTTCTTCTGTTGTTTTTGATCATTTCAGATCCGTTTATTACATCCTGATGCATCAAACCCTGAGGAGTTATTGGTAATAAATGTAAACATAAAGCTCTGTGATTTATATTATATTATATTATATTATATTATATTATATTATATTATATTATATTATATTATATTATATTATATTATATTTAACGTGGTCTTGTTTTACAGCCTGTCTGGACGTTAATTTAAGTGTTTATTCAGTGTCTACAGCGCTGATGCTGAGAACTCTGATTTAGGGATTTGACCTATTTAAGTCTTTACTGCGCTGCATTCACTGACTCCAGGAATTCTGAGTTTCTCCTCACTAACTGGGGAAGATAACGGAACAGGAAGTAGATTCCCTCTGGATCAGGATGACTTCTTTAACTCAGACTGATCTCAAACTCCATGACTCACCTGCTTCATCATCCTGTTCTTAAAAAGCAGATCACAACAGTGTGTCGCTATGCTGTGCCTCCCCCTGCTGGACGCAGACAGGAAGTGACAGGGGCGGTGTGGAGACGGTACCGGGTATGAGCGTCCTGCGGGCCATGGCGGCTGCTTTGTGGGACTCGTACTCCACGAAGGCGAAGCCTCGGTTGCGGCTCTTATCCATGGAGCTGGGGTAAACGATGACGTCCACCACGCCGTCCGTCACCTGGGAGCGCGCACAAACACACACACACACACACACACACACTCTGACTCATGAGGACAAGCTGCCACTTTAAATCCAGACACACAGCAGCAGCTGGACTGATGGGAGAGAAGCAGCAGAACATGAAACAACCTGGACAGGTGAGCCACTGATTGGCTGATCAGGTGGCGTTCACATTCAGGTTTTATGAAAGTTTTATTGTAACACTATGATAGGAGGAGGATTTAAAGAAATAGCCCAGGTCCAAGAGAAGCTGGACACATTTAGTTTGAATTAAGTAAAGAGAAACGCCGCGCGTTCCCCACCTTCTTCATCTCCTCCATGATCTCCTCCTTCTTCTTGTCTTTGGGGATGGAGCCGATGAAGAGGCGGCAGTTGTCCAGACTCACGCAGACGCCGATGAACTTCCCGGGTCGGACCTCGCAGTTGTCCAGCATCTGGATGGCCCGCTGAGCTGCTTCTCTGGACCGGAACCGACAGCGTCATTCACTAATCTGCTCAGCTCACCTGGCGGGACCGACGCAGTCACGGAGCGCCACCTGTTGGTGTACATGACGAAGGCGTAGCCGCGGTTCTCTCCGCTGAACTCCATCATGAGGCGGAACTCGTAGATCTTGCCGGCCTTCTCGAACAGCGGCACCAGCTCGTCCTCGAACATGTCTCTGGGGATCTTCCCCACGAAGACCTCGCAGCCCCGCGGCGGCGCCGGGCCCTCCCAACCTGGACCGCACAACCAGGGTCAGAGGCTCGTCTACCACGGCTCACAGTTTAAATGTGCAAATGTCAGAGGTCACCAAAGTACCTTCTATTAAATAGATACAAACCTGCAGCACCCTGCTAAGCTGAATCACTGCCACTAAAGGTATTTGATTATGCAATTAATCAAATATTCTGACTATTATTTTAATATTCTGATGATTAATTGATTATCCTGACAATTAAACAAGTTTTCTGACTATTATTCTAATATTCATATAGCTAATCAATTACTCTGATGATTACTCAAATATTGTGACAAATAATTGAAGAATTTAGACGATTGATCAATTATTCAATCTTCAATCGGCCAGGTAAAAATTTGGCAGATTCTGCTGATTTTTCATAAAACCACTTAATTTTATACAATATTAGAAATACATTAAAATTTGAAATGTGTGTGTGGAAGTGACACAAATGGCTGCTGGACTTCAGCCGTGAGTGTTTATCGTATCATTTATCGTCATAAATTTCTTGTTTTGGAAAACTGAAAACTTTGTTTATAAATCCCAATAAAATGAATTAAAGTTTGTTGTTGTTTGGTGTTAAGATGTTGAAAACCTCAGAGCAGTAGAGGGAAGCTTTAATCTCATGGTGTCTTATTTCCTGTTTGGACTCTGGTTTACCTGGCGGCGGGCCGCCGTACTTCCTCTGGCCGTTCTCCTGCACCATGTTGTATCCTGTCTTCTCCATCAGAGCCAGCAGAGCCATCTCCTTGGCACACGACACCCTGAAGTCGTCTCTGTTCGCCGGCAGGTCCACGTCCCCAGAGTCCCCGTCCAGGTCCTCGTCGGACGACCTGTCCCCGTCTGTCCAATCAGAAGCACCGTGGTTAGCATTCTGCAGCTCACCTGATGCTGTGCAGCCTGACTGTCATATTAAATGTTACAGGAAAGTCAAATCATTACAAGAAAAAGACAAGAACTCTTCCCAATGAACTGGAGTGCAGACGAATACTTGAGACTACAGTTCAACTTCTTGTTGAAATGACCTTAGATCATTTACAGAAATACAAAAATACATTAAATCAACATGCTTGTGCTTTTACACAAACATGTTGTGTTTTAAAACATTACAAACTTAGTAATGTTTTCATAAATCACCAGTTGTATTTTTCAGTGCATAATAATCCAGTTCTGGTTTCACTGGCCAAACTAAGAGAGGCTGCTTGATAAAAATATAACAAAACATTATTTACAGAGTTTGTGCTTTAAAGAATCTGTAACAGGGTTAAAATAATACTATTATTATTGTTGTTATTATATTACTCACCATCTGCAGTTCTCTTTATTTTTGGATCTTTAGTTAATCCAAAAATATGAATAAACCTCAAACATGGATGTTTAAGGAAATAACCATGAGTTTTAGCTTTCTTAGGAAAATATCTATATGTGAGCAACTATTGGGCAACTAAAAGGAAAACTCACATTTTCACACCTGACTTTGGCATTTTCATTATTTTCAATTAATATTAACTCAAAACTTTCATATAAACATTTCTGCCATTAAAAAAACAAAACAACCAGTGACCAATATGGCCGCCCTTCTTTTCAATAACAGCGATTGGCTTCCATTCAGAGTTTGTCAGCTCCTGTCTCCCAGAGAGCTGGACTGGTTTCCTTCACTGGAAATCTCCCATTTATGACCCACCCACCAGTGGGTCTAATTGGGTTCAGTTCAGGTGAGGAAGGCCCATGCTATCAGTTTTGCTTCTTTTACACATTTATTTTTTAGCGAGAGGAGGAATCGTTTTGGAAGACTTCGTCCTGAATCATTGATGGAAGAAAGTGTCTAAAAACTGGCAGAAGGTCTGGAGTTTATTTTGACTCCATCTTCAACCTGAAAAGGTCCAGTCTTCGAGGGCCACTGTCCTGCAAACTTTAGATGTGACTCTGCTGCACCACAGCTGAATAAAATAATCAGGTCATTGTCAAGGCTCTGGAGAACTGATCTACACAAGGAGGAGGTAATGAAGCCATTTCAATACAGTGTTTTGTACCTGTGCCACATCTAAAACCTGCAGGAGAGCGGCCCTTGAGGACTGGAGTTTGAGACCCCTGCTATAAGTGTTTCTTGCTCCAGACACACACCTTGATAGAGGGTGTTAACCTCTTTAGGCCACACCCTCATTTATTATACAAAGAAATATCAACTGCTATCCTTAAATTCATTAAAGTTTATCAAGCTTGGAATTGGAAAAATGCCTAGTAATGATGGCTAAAATAGTTTATCTGAAACTTCAAAATGTTCAAATTCAAATTTTTATCACAATTACATAATCTTTCAGCATCGTTATCGTCAAATTAGCAACATTTTCAGCAGCTAAATTGACATAAACAGCCATTAAAAGTTAGCTAAACATGCTAGCGGCTCATCAATATAAAGATGTGACGTTCCGAAAATTTAAGTTTGTTAAACAAGTCAGAATATTTAAAAAAACTTTAGAAAACGACTTAAATTAAACTCTTACCGCCTCTGTGCTGTGGCATTCTCCCCTCTGAGTGAATTATTCGCCTTCTTTGCGGTAATAAAACCTCAGGAGAGACGAGCAGAGCTCCGGTCTTGGGTCAAAACTTCGCCGGGAAGAGAAGGAAGGTTGCCTGGCAACGGTGAGAGCAGTTCAGAGCCGTTCGAGGAAGCGGATCCTTACGCGACTTACGTTTAGCCAATCAGAGATTAGCTTTTCAGTGCGGAAGCCGGGATCAGATAGATGCGACAATAAAATAAAATAAAATAAAATAAAATAAAATAAAATAAAATAAAATAAAATAAAATAAAATAAAATAAAATAAAATAAAATAAAATAAAATAAAATAAAATAAAATCAGTGTTTCCTTTCAATTAAGTTTTTTCATTTGCTTTACACCTGTTTTTTGTCCACTCTAAAACTAATTTGACTTGATTTGACTTTAAATTAAATTAAATTGGGTTTGCTTCGAGGTGTGGAGGGCGAAATGCAGTAAGTAAGCAAATAATAATAAGAAAATGTAATTACTTAATTATTTACTGAATTATTTTCCCTTTAAACAAAAAAAAATAAACAAAGTAAAACGAAATTAAACTTTAAGTCTCACTATATAAAGCTAAAAACACAAAATTATTTAATCTGTTGAATACTTAGATTAACTGAAAGTTGAGGAAGAATATAAATTTAAAATCTTACACCAAATAAAAAATGTAAACAAAAACATGAGGGGAATCAAATCTTAAGTTAATAAAACATTTTTTGCACATAAAGTTGGAACAGTTTTGTTCAATTGTAGTTTTATATTATGTGTTTGAGAAAGATATGAATCAAGGATGTTGATCGCTCAAGAATAAATCATGTTATCAAAATTATTTTGCAAAAAATGTGAAAAGAATATTGTAAGAAACAATGCCACACTGCACAGGAACAATTAGGCTCAGTTCCTCCTTTCACTTAAAGACATTGCTATAAGAGTTATAATGTTTAGAACAACTGCAATCTGAAGGAGCAGGATTTATGAGAATGTTCTGGCAAAATCCATCCGTTAAGACATCTAAACACTGAACAAATTTAAATAAATAAACTTTTATTTAACAGGATATGTTTGAAATTAATTATAAATCATAAACAATGAAAGATTCTGTGATGAAAACAGTCAGGACTAATTTGAGCTTCAGATTGGATTGCTGGTCAAAATAAATCATCTCTGAGGATCCGGGTCAGGGTCCGGGTCAGTGTGTCCAATCAGGAGGCCATCCAGAGGAGGAAAGGCAGCAGAACCGTCAGCAGGACTGACCATGTGTTCATAACCCGCAGGTAGACCAGCAGACAAGCAGCCAGCACTGCAGTAACCTTGGCAACGCCTCGACTCAGCAACAGCTTCCTCGCCGTCTTACAGAACTGATGGAAACAAACCAGAGAACCGTCAGCGCCGCCATTTTGCTTTCCTCTGCTGTTTTCTATGATCTGAATGTTTTTCTTCATTCTTTCTTTTCTTCTGTCTCACTTCTGCTTGCTTCTGGTGCCAGAAAAAAAACATTTAACAAATTTCAACAAGTTTAAAGTGAAGTTGAATATTATTCCTGAAGGGAGGAATGATAGTAAACAGTTCAAGACTATTTAATTGCACAATTGTATCACATAAATCCACGCTGCATAAAACAGCCACTAGATGGCGCCATTGCATCGTGCTGGATCTGACGCCAGAGATCATTCAGTTGTTTATTTAGATTTTCTCCAAACCAGCTGATAGAAACACGTCTGATTGGCATTTCCCACTTTTTTTTTCACCACATGACAGTTGGATAGAAACAAGTGAATGAAACTTCCTCCGAGCGTTCCTGAGTTCTCCAGCCACACTCAAAGAAAACCAAGAGAATGTTGTTCCTATGGTATGGGTCATGAAGATTATCCTCTCTGGTTGCAGCAGGTCTGAACATTATGTTCTTGACATCCACTAAATGAATGGTTGTGTAATCCTGACGTGATTTTCCTTCTCTGCAGCTCCACTGATGCAGTTTCTCCAGCTCCATGCAGCCTGGTTAGCTCCTTCTTAATTCCTTCTCAACTCTCAACCTCCTAATCACACAGAAAATCTGCTGAAACAATGGAGCTTTCACAGACGAATGGTTGCTGCAATGCAAAGCTCAACCCAGCCAGAGAAAGAGGCTGGTCTGATCGGTGATCGCTGTTAATCTGCCACAGGGAGCAAAGGTTGCAGCTGAAGGTTAAAGTGTTGCTGGAAAACCTGAGAACCCACAAAAGTGAGTGGCTTTTATTCTCCACCTGGGTTTGTAATTCCCAGTTGGAGAGTGGCTGAATTTGGACTGTGCTGTGGGGGTTTCCTGTGTAGCGTCACCTGGAAGGTCTGGAAGCTCATGACGGTGCCGTATCGGCAGTACATGACGAAGTGTTCGCAGTTGTACCACAGCAGGCTGTAGGCCACGTCTCCCAGCAGCTTCTCGGCCCGCCGGGCCACCTCCTCCCCCTGCAGAGCTGCACAGCTGCACATCTGAGGGGAGAACACATAAAACCTGGATTAACACCATAAAGAGAGCTCCAGATTCATTCAAAATGACCAGGAATAATCCAACATGGAGCCTTCCCAGAACCCAGAACTCCTTGTACCTTTAAGTATCCTTGGTTTATGTTCAGTCAGACAGTCAGCTGGACTCATGGATAACTAACATAAACCCCTTGTTTTCTACTGTATGAATGATTTCAGAGCTTTAAATACTGAATCAGGAAGTTGAACCAGGGTCACCTTGTCCATGGGGTTGACGATTATCTCGGCTCCGTAGGCGAAGTCTTCCACTGAGTCCACCCTCACGCTGCCACACTGCACAGGAACAATTAGGCTCAGTTCCTCCTTTCACTTAAAGACATTACAAGACATTGCTATAAGAGTTAGCAGCTAACTCGACTGATGTCATCTGTTCTGGTCGGTCGGGTCCACCAGATCACTCTATGCAAAACCAATTGATTTTGACAAAGCCCAGAGTTTAGAGCCAAACACACAACGAGGACAACAAATTAAATCATATTTAAGGGCCTTATGGGGTCTGAACACAATAAAACAGGCTGATGTGTTTATGAAACAGACACTAAGCTGTAGGAGTGTTTTTGTTGTGCAACACTGCCATCCACAGGTCACAAAGGAAACTGCACAATGAACTTTAAACAAAGGAAAGGTTTGATGCTGCTAGTGTTGCTGTGAATGATAAAATATTTTTAAAATTCTCTGTAATCTCTCATAGATCCTTCTAGCTTCAGAAAATAATGAAGGACCAGACAGAGAAGAGTCCATGTCACCTTAGCCAGTACTCCCAGTATGAGTCTGGTGTTGGTGACTATCTGCTTGATCCGAAACTGGTTAGTGGAGACGACTGGCATGATATCGGGGATGAAATGAGCCACTCTGGAGGGAAAATGGAGATAAAAATTAATAAAATAACACAGAGACAAAAGAGTCAGGCAGAAAAAAAATTAAAGGAATGGAAAATAAATGTCAAAAATGAATATAAATGGATTGACGGGAACATTTTAAAAAGTTAAAAGTAAATTATAAAAAAGACAAATCAAGAAAGTAAAACAAATGGTAGATAGACAGAAATGTAAGATGAAAAGGAGGAAAGGAGAAGAATATTTTTGAAGGGTAGAATGACGTCACACATCAGAAAGGAGCAACGTGACAAAATAAGAAATATTCTAATATTTTCAACATTTTTACCTCCTGACCAATCAGAGCGCAGCGTCAGACTCACCTGCCTCCTCCCAGGTAAATCCCAAAATGAGTGAAGAGAGTCCGGGGGACTTCCAGCAGGTCTCCCCTCATGAACATCAGGTCATACCTGTTCTTCTCCTCCTCATCGTCACCCTTCTTCTTCTTCTCCTCAGGTGAAGGGTCAACTGTTGCCGAGGAGACGAAGATCAAAGCGAGGAGCCGCAGCGAAAACATGGCGCAGGAGACGCGGGTCGCAGAGAAACTGGAGGTTTTATCCAGCCGGTGGGAGGAACAGAGAGGAGATTAGAGTCCGATTCTGACAGGAAATCAGAGGAATTCACCGCAGACAGGGGGCGCTGTTTCCTTTACCTTCAGAGGTCTCAGCTCTGACTTCCCGGGTCCAAAAAGATTCAAACAGGAGGAAAACTGACCAAACATTATTGATATGAAAACATATAAAATACCTCCTCAACAGATGTTTAAAAACATTCCAGATAGATCAATATGACACAGTAACACCTGGAAGAAGGTGAGCCAGGGTCTCCATGGCAACCAGAAACACTAGCAAAACAAGCAAACAGAAGCAAAACAATGAAACATCTAAAATCTGAAAAATTTCCTTACATGTGAATTTCGTGGGATTTTTTTGTAAGTGTTGAAACAAAAAAAAAAAACAAAAAAACAATTAAAAATAAGATAAAGCAAAAATATTAAACAATTAAAAAGGTAAAGCGAGATGAGAACTTTTTTCTGGCATAAAGTCATAAAATACACATAAAAGACATAATGAACAAAAACACTTCAGTTAGGAATTAGAAACTGCAAGTTTTCTCATCCAACATCAGTGTCTGACCTCACTGATGTTGACAACAGTCAATAATTTCCACAAAGAAACTCCTACACTTTATGGAAAGTCTTTCCTGGAGATCTGAAACTGCTTCTTCTGCCGGGTTGGGCTGACAGCGTTTCAGGCTCTACAGATGAAGAACCGGACGTCTTCATCACTGACCCAACACTGTTCTGGGTCTGCAGTCTCCAAGCCAGCCAGCAGGGGGCGGCAGACTCTAAGGAGCCCAACGGAAAGAATCAGGCCAAATAAATAATATAAAAACTCACAACTTCATTATTATAAACAGGTGAGTTTTCTGTCTGTTTTTAAACTGCTTATAGAGTTTATAAAGTTAAAGTTTTTAAAATAAATTCTGCTTATAAAATAACCTCACATTACTGAGGTCATCAGGTTTATTTACACTTCAAAATTATTATAATGAACAAAAGTTAACAGGCTTAAGCGACCAAAGACCTGCAGAACCAATAAACATAAATAAAATGAATAAACACGGCAGATTAAAATAGTTTCCATTCATTTCTTCTCACACAGTGAAGTAAAAGAATATTTGATTTGAAGAAAATCTGTTTTTGTTTTCATTTGATTGAATCTGGCAGGTCAACAACTGTTTCCACTTTTCTCAGCAGCCAGAGGAAATAATCTTTCATTACAGCAACCAGACCCTGATAACAGCTGAGCAGCTAAACTCAAAATGAGTTCAGTGAGAGATACAAAGAGATAAAACAGGAGATTAAAAAAACTTCAAGAAATTTTCAGTTAAATTATTTTGAAAGAAAAGTGCTGACACAGTTTTTTATTTTATTTTAATGACTTTGTTTTAATCCGTCTCAGTAATAATTTTGAAGAAATTGAAAATAAATGAAAGATTTATAGAATAAAATAATAGTTGGGTAAATTTGTTATAATAAATGTAACAAATGAGAAAAAATCCACTCTCCTTCCATTTCCTTTATTTACACATTAAAACACAATATAACAAGTTATAAAACGGTAAAAAAAAGTTTGTGACTGTTAGGAAACAATCAGGTCGAGAAGAATATTTACAATATTTACATCTTCACCAGGTTACAGCGCTGAAACAAAAACCAAACAGATTCCTGACGTACTGAGTAGAAATGGAGCCAAACATGATGAAGAACAAGAGCAGACTGGAGGGAAGAGCAAATGTTTAAACAGATCCACCGGCCAAAGATAAAAATTAGAACCAGAACAGAGTCAACGTGAGATTTTTATCTGTGAAGAAATCTTTAAAATCTGAACTAAAATGTTCAGTCGGCTGTTTTGGTTCCTTTCTGTCTCCTGATTGGCTGATAATCATCAAATGAAGTTTCTATTCAGCAGGAGAGAAAATAAAAACAATAACAGAAGAAACCATAATATCAAAGTGTCCAAAGTAGCAGAAAATGTTTTCACTTCCAGATCAATCAGACAGGGCGACAGTTTCCGTCTCTAAAACCCAAACGGTCTAGTTAAAGGCCAGATGTTTTCCGTCTTCAGGAACAGAGTCTCTGGGTTTGTTCTGGCCTCTTAGCTGGCCATCCACAGGGTGAAGGGGATGAGGGCGGAGGGCAGGGCGGTGCCGGGGGATACGCCCAAACACGCCACGGACAGGAGGCCCAGCAGGCCGGTCAGAACCACGCTGCGCTGGTCCCGGATCAGAGACTTCAGCCACTCACAGAACTGCAGAAAAACACACAGAACAGAGAAAACGTTCACATTTTTCACATTAATAAACACATAACTTATACAAATCTGAAAAGTGTGGGCTGCATTTTCATTTGGATAATTATGGAACCACATTAGACACACCTTCACCATCCTGCTCTCCATAAAAGGTCACACTTCCTGTTAAAATGGACAAATCCTCCCATCCCACCTGCCACAGAAAATCTCACTAAAGTAGCAGAAAGTCTTTGATTGTAAAATCATTTACAGGAAAACCTTCATCTATGAAAATGAAAAAATAAACAAACAGTGCTGAACTGAAATCCGGCTTTTCTAATCCACATTTAACTAATGTTCATAAATGTTAGCAAGCATGTTTTTTATTAATGCAGTGCCTAAATATTTATTTATTTTAAAGGAAAAACAAAGACTGCTGTCTGAACAAAGAATTTTAGCACTTCTGATACTTTTGGACTTGATATAAAACGCTGCTTTTCCACTTGTATTGATTTTTTATAAGTTTTCTTTTCATATTTTTCCACACTAAAATCACAAAACTTCCATGTATTTTACCCTCCAGTGAAACATGGTAGCGGCAGCATCATGCTAAGGGGAAACATTTCTTCAGCATGGAATAAGGAAGCTGGTAGGAACTAATCAGGTAACATAAAAAAATCAATAAAATACATTGAACTGTGAGGTTGCAACACGTGAACCAATATTTTTACCAAACTTTCTGCTTTTCAAACTATGTTTAGAAACACAAAACAATACAGAAACACCAGCAACACAAAACCCCACAGAGGCTTTAGAGAGGCTACAAATTATTCCCATATTTGTAAGTAAATGACATTTGAAATGCTAATTACAGCCTTAATAAAAGGCAGACTGCGGTTTCCCTCCTGCTGCTGCTGACAGACTTTTCCCTGCATCAAGTTTCACTTCCTGTAATTTCCAACCCAAACATCTGACCTGTGTGCCGCCTCGGAGAGAAGCCTGTAAAGGTTTAAGGAACGGGGGCCGAGGGCCAACAGGAGCTCTTAAAGGAGCCTCAGAGGGCCCCAGCGTTAAGTAAACATCAGGTTGGATTACCCTCTGCTACCAGGGGTCAGCATGCCGCCGCTCTGCTCAGAGGTCTGATCAGGCTGAGCTTCAGCTCAGGTCTGTTTTCAAAATGTAAAGAATGTACCACCGTTCTGACGTCTGATGTAGTTTGATTGTGTGAAACTGAAAAACAGCGTCCGTTGTAGCCACGAAGCAGCAAAAAGGTAAATATTCATCACCTTTATTCACATGGATGTTAGTCATAAAATTATTATTCAACTTTTATAAAACTAAACTCTGAGTCTGGATGTTTCAGTTGGCTTAAAATAATCACACTGACAAAGAAAACATGCTAGTAGCTTTAAGCAGCTACAGAAGATTGTGTTGCATTCAGTCGTGCTTTTTTATTTATAGGCAACAAGGCTCACCAGCCAGGGCGGCACATCCTCAGGGGCGACACGCAAACTTATACTACAAAAGTTATGTGTAGGTTGTGCCACAGTTGTGTTTTCTAACGTCTTCATGTTAGTTAGAAAGGAAATATGAATGTTTTATTACTTTTGCATAGTTTCCATAACTCAGAATTAAAACAACTCCGTCTCTCTTTCACTAAAGTTTTAATTTAATCGGCTAACTTAAAAAGTCTGCACTGCAGTATCTACAGATTTGAAAATACATTGACTGACATACTTTATACTCAATTATTCAACACAGCAATATTCAGAGAAGTTAGCAGCTACAGTAAATTAATCAATAGGGAGCAACATTCTTGCCAAATTCCCATTTACATTTGAACCCTGTGTATCATCAATTCAGTATTTTCTGATCCACTTATTTAGATTTTTCATAGAGCAGATCCAAAACATCCCACATTCCTCAAAACACACAACCTACATAAACACCAAACACTCATTGAATGACCTGGGATTAGAAACACTTTTCCAAACAAAAGTTTTATATAAATACATATATTAATATTTTATTTATGGGTTAGGGGGCTAAGAACTTTTCAGTACCTTCAAAACCATGGCAGTCATTAAAATTCCTATTTAACAACAGTTTTAGTGTCAGGCTGAGTAATAAAGACTCGAACAGGATGTGAAAAATGAACCTTCATTTGATTTACAGCAGCAGAGATGAGTGAAGTTTTCTCAAATCCAGCTGGAGAAATGTCACGCTGTCATCTCAGTGAAACTCGTCCTGGACCGACCGCAGAGAGGCGTGGTCCTGATTTAAAGGGCCGGTACGGCCGCCGTCCATCATCATCAGCATCCACAGCGCAGACTGAGTGACTCTCTGCTGCTGGCAGGCGGCTCAGCTCTCAATGCGGCTCTTGTTCTCTGGACTTTTCCGAGGAGCGGCCCAGATTTTCCTGCTCCGTGAAAACCGGCTCCAGTAGAAGAGGACGGATGTTCTGATTGGCTGTTAAACCTCCATGAGCCATTATTTCCATCCTTTACTGTTCAGTCCTCCTGGTTCACAGTGAGGTTTATCCTTCACATGGAGCGTTTCTGTCGCTTCGCTGAGCCACTTACAAGTTAAAGTAAAGTTAAAGTTAAAGTTAAAGTTAGTTTCATTGATCAGGAAGATTTTTCTGGAAAGACTGTATGAGATGGTCAGATGGAGGAATTAATCTTATCGGCATCTATGTAAAAAATGAGCTGGTTTTTATGCTGCTCATTTTAGAGATAAATATGAGACATGTTCAAAAAGGGCATCATGAAGGATAAACCATTCATTTTAATATAAGTAAAGAAATAAATGTTGCACTTCATCATAGTTTGTCCTTCCTTACAATCGAATGCATTAAAAATGCCGTATGAATATCTGTCTCAACTCAGTTTTTGCTCCAGTGAGCAGATTTTCTCTTCCAGCATCTTTGAGTTTATCCAGAACAAACAGGGTCCAGAGATTTTCTGCTGCTGCATTTCAGCCCAAAGCAGCAGCTTTGTGTGCAAAATAACAAACAAATCAGCAGATAAAAGAGTCAAATCCAGCAGAGATTCAGAGTAAAACCTGAATCACTCACAGATCACAACAAAGTGTTGGGAGCCGCTGATGAACGGCAGGTTAGACGTCTGGATGGAAACATTTAAAAAAAGGAGTCCTCTGTCGTTAAGGTCTGCATGCAGAGTGGGATGAAGTTGTTTCACTAAAACCTTCAGCGTTTTATGAGGCTGCAAAGTCAAACATGCGTGAACACATGTGGTCTCCTGCTGCAGGACGTCGTGTCCAATAAAACAGGGATTCCTGTGTGCAGGAAACTTCTGCAGACTTTCAGCGACAGGCCAGTATGGCAAGCCATTAACCATAAATATCAGCGCAAACAAATGATGTAGAATTCATGATTTAACTTTTAAAGAAGCTATAAAAGATTACGAGGAAATGTTTTAGGAGCGACGGTGGTTTAGTGGGTGGAGTTCTGGGTTTGGTTCCAGGCATCAGACCGTTTGATGCGTGATCTCCTCTGTTAACATGCTGCAAAACAGAAACATGAAGCGCCACAAAGATGCTTGTAAAAGAGATTTTACCTGTGTCTGCAGAGAATCAGTCGTGTTCAGAGTCATGTTCAATAATCAAAGCATGAAACCCAAATAAAGCCATAAAAATTAGTGTGTGTGTGTGTGTGGGTGTGTGTGTGTGTGTGTGGGTGTGTGTGTGTGTGTCTGTCAGGGCTGAAATAATTAACTGGATTGATCAATTATTCAAATAATTGTTAACTAATTTAGTAATCAATTAATCATTAACTGGAGTATACAAACTCAAAAAAGATCATTTGATTGAGAAAAATAAACAAAACTGTAGAAAAATATCTACGTGTTGCATTAAGACTCTGGATGTATTTGGTAAAGTTTTAGCATCATCTGCTGTAGAAATGCATTTTAGGCATTAAAGGATTTTATTTTTGCTTTTTTTTATTTAAACATGACTATTCAATTATTTCTATATTCCATAAATTGTGATTTTTGGCAGTAATGGCTTTCCATGCTACTTAATAAAATTAGGTCCAATTAATGTATTTAAACAGTTTTTCGATGCAGACAGTAGTTCGGTAAATGAACCGGTGGACGCCTTGGTGGGGTCAAAGGGCAGCTCACCTGGTCGGTCTGCAGGCTCTGCGCGGCCCCGTAGCGGCAGTAGGTGACGAAATGCTCGCAGTTGTTCCACAGCAGGCTGTAGGACACCCCGCCGACCAGCCGCTCGGCCCGCCGGGCCACCTCCTCCCCGGGCAGCGGGCTGTGCGGCACCGCCCGGTCCATGGCGTTCAGCAGGATCCCGGCTCCGTACGCGAAGTCCTCCACCGAGTCCACGCGGATGCTGGCGCGCTTGGACAGCACGCCGAGCAGCAGCCGGCTGTTGGTCACCATCTGCTGGATCTGCCGGCTGTCGGAGCTCAGCACCGGCAGGATGTCCGGGATCAGGTGCGCCACCCGGTTGTCGCCCAGGTAGATCCCGAAGTGCGTGAAGAGGGTCCGGGGGACCTCCAGCAGGTCCCCGCGCTGGAACCTGTGCGGGGCTGCCGCTGCTGCTGCGGGGGGCTGCGGGAGCGGGTCCTCCCGGTCACAGCTGCGGGCCAGCTGCGGGGGCAGCAGGCTGGACAGCTTGATGTGGGCGAGGAGGAAGAGGCGCTCCAGGAGGAAGGTGAGGATGTCCAGCATGGCGGCGGCAGGATGCGGGTCCGTCCGGCTCCGAGTCTGAGCGGCTCCCCGCGGGAAGCCCGCTTTTACTGCGGGGGCGTGCGGGAGCGGAGCGCGCCCCATGTGTGTCACAGGGAGAGGGAGGAGATGGGATACCAGAGACCACTAAACCCAGTTAAACCAGTTAACCGACAACCTGATGTTTATCCATCCATCAATCCATCCATCCATCCTTCCATCCATCCATCCATCCATCCATCCATCCATCCATCCATCCATCCATCCATCCATCCATCCATCCATCCATCCATCCATACCAGGAGAAACCAATGAGATTCTGTCAAACATGGACTTCAGACCCGCTCTGAGGCTCCGCCCACACGGAGGTGAACAAGGTAAATTCTTGTAAACTATAAAGAACAAGTTAAAAACGGGACGCAGAGCCACAGAATCGGTGTAGTTGGTCTGCCAGGCCAGTTGGTGGCGCTGTAACTCTCCCACAGAAACAGAATGGCAGACAGAGACGGAGTGGCGGCAGCGTTTTAAAAACACGGCTCGCATGTCAACACTGAAACGAATCTGGCGTTTTGAAATGTTTCTACTTTTCAGACATTTTTAAAAAATAATTTCTTTTTAAAATGGTGGCTGTGGATTTCCAGTCTGAACTACCTTCCTGGTGTCTGTGTGGGCGGGGCCTGAAGGCAGCAGGTTTTAATCTGCCTTCATGCTCGGCTCCTCCTCCACAGCCTCCATGTCTTGAAAATCCTCTTCACAGCATTTCTGGAATCAAAAATCACAAAAACCGAAAGATGAAAACAGGAGAAATAATTGATTTGATCTGCAGTAAAAGCAGAACAGGAATGCTACATTCATAAAGAGTTTATCATGTTTCAGTTGGTTCTGGTTCTTTTTGGCTCCTCTGGGCTCCCAGGTTCATGAACCTGGCGCTGAGTTCTGCTGTGGTTGTAACAGAACCGCCTCCGCTCCCAGCCTGATGCCAAACAAACGTTTCTGAGCCGCAAGTCAGAGCAGCAAATGTTGTTGACGCCGAGTCGTCAGCAGCTCTGTGTGAACCGGGTCGGCCAGGAGCCGCTGCAGGTCCACTTCCTGTTCACACCTGGAACATCCTGGACCATCCTATCGGGGCCGTTCACACCTCACAATGACCTCTGACCTTCTGGCTGCACAGTGTCCTGGATTAGAACGACTGGAAACAGACTTCACTGGAACAAACTGGTTTGATGAACTGGACCTGTTGGTGGGCTGATCCTGAGAACTGGGGCTGACTAAATGAACTGAACCGAGTTGGAAGATTCATTAAGAGAAGGAATGATTCAATGATGACATTACAGAGCTCAGGTTTACAGAAAGTCCCGGTTCTGGTAACCATAAAAATAAAACTCTGTAAACAAACTCACCTCTCAGGTTTTTATCGTCAAACACAAATCAGCCAATCGCGTTGCAGAAACTCCGGGTCTTCAGGCTGAAGCTCCAATGGAGCATCAAGATAAGGAGAAAAAAGTTTAAGTTGCTCAAACGGCTGATCTTAGCTGTTTTTTTTTTTGGGGGGGGGGGGGGGTTTACACAACCAACATAAAATAAATAAAAAAATGAACTGAAAACCATTTGGTTCTGGTTCCAGATGACAGAACCAGAGCAGATGAGCTACAGCAGCAGATGCCTCTCCTCTCAACTAAGTACAGGAGACTAAAGATAGGGGTGCATTCCCAGTCCGCTCCAAAAGCAGGAAGTGGACTACAGTGCAGGGGATTCTGGGTAAATAGAACCAAAACAAAAGCTAGAGAGCCTAGCGCTGTGGGAGAGACGTCTTGTTGTCGTTTACCAACAACAAAAGTGAAAAATATGCAAAAACCTGAAGCCACTCCATTTTTGTTTCCATCTGGTGAAGAAGGAAGTTGCACTCAGTGTCTTCAGTGGTTTTTGGTGCAGCGCCCCCACAGGCCAGGAGGGGAACAGGCTGGTCAAAGGGTTTGGTTGGTTTGAGTCAGAGCAGAGAGAAAGAGAACCAGCAGCTGGAGACGGAACAAATGTCCATAATCCATAATCCATAATCAAAGCGACTGTAACGGAGTATCAGGTCCTACAAATCACACAGACTCACCAAAATCAGGAAACAACAGAAAAATCCTGCTGGTCCAAAGAGTTTCAGCAGGAAGACACAGATGGTTGGTCAGGACATAAAATCTGTTCTAAACAACAACAAAACAAAACTAAAGCAACCTGCTGTGATGCTTCTGATGGAGTCCCTCAAATGTTAGCTTTATTTTCATATCAAGATTATTGAAATAGTTTGTAATCACTGAGAAAAAGAAAATTTAATTTGGATATGTTATTTCAAATACTTCAGAAAACCTTGTGAGGTTTAAATGATCTAAAATAATCTAAATCTGAATGAATGAGTGAAAACCTTCATGTCTGAATCTGGGTTTGAAGGAAAACAGACTCAGTTTTCAGCTGATCTTTGTTTTGGTTCTTTCTCTGATCCATCTCCAGAACGGAGAACAAACCAAGTTTTGTGTTTTAAATTTCAGTTTTATGTTCATGGTGGGTTAAACCGTCTGATTAGCTAAAAGCTACTTGTGATTCACTTCTCATTTTTGTTACAAAAGCTTTTCTTCCGTCTTCCTCCGAAGGGGAGAAGGGGATTTGGAAGGATTAGGGGAAGATTATGGAAACGGACCGGGACTCACGCAGAGAGCCCCCGCCCCTCCGACTGCAGCTGAATGAGTGAGGAGAGGTGAGATCTGAAATGTTGAATGGTTGTGTTGATGTGACCCCGACTGAGCGGCTGTGAAGAGGCGAAAGGAGCCGAGTGACGCCTCAGAGACGGCAGCTGATCCTCTCACTGCAGGACGGATCAGGTTTCAGGATTTAACCCGACATGCTGCACTGCAAAAACACTTTGGTCCACTTTATGGTCCCAATATTTCAGCAAACTTCAAATAAGACAAAACTAACTGACAAGCAGCAGTTTAGCAAAAATATAGGGATTGTTTTAAATCAGTAATTCCTTAATATTGATGAAACAGAACTACTGTCAGATTATTTAATTTATAACAAGACATTTTCCTCATAAATGAACTTTATCTACCAACAGGAAAAAGTTTCTTTCAAGTTAGTTTGTCTCAGTTGTCCTAAGATTTTTGCACCAGAAACGAAACCAAAAACAGAGTCAGGAAGCCAAGAAAATGTCTGACTAAATCGCTTTCATGTCTACTTTAGAAATTCATTTTGTTTCATTTGCATCGTTTCATAAATCCATCTAAACAGATTAATGTCTCCTTCAAGGTTCTCAGAAAGTTTTTGGTTGAAAATGTTGATATTTTTTTGGTTTTATTTGTAGCCTGTTTGAAAATGTCAACATGTGAAGTAGCATTGCACTTCCAAAGCTGCTTTTTCTCTAGAATATTTTCAGTTTAAGAAAAAATGATGTTAATAGCTGATCAATTTGGAGTCGGGTTCCACAGAAAAATACTCAAGCAGAAACAGTTTGGGGTCCAACTTTATGTAAAACATTAAAAATAAGTAATAAAATAAATCTGGCTGGGATGTTTCCATTGTGAATTCCTAAAAGTTTTCACAAAGACGTTCTAAAGGCTAATTAAGCTCTGACATGTAGAAAACAATAATGTGTAAATCATTAGAAACTTCATCTGTTCAGCTTTAAGTTTTCTTCGGTCCTTTTCATGGAGTCAAACTTTGGTGACAAATAAAACCTGGAGGCTGTTTTAGGTTTGGACACAAAGGCAAAACGGGGCTGAAATGAGGACAAAGAGGGAAGATAAACGAGCGACCAGACGTAATTTATCTCCTTTTCTCAGCCATGACGCCGTGACAGAAAAGTTTGATTAATCTGAGCGTCTGGCTCTTTTGTGTTCAAACCAAATCAGACATGCTGCTGTAAAACCAGCGGATAAAACAAGGGGCGGGTCAGGAGGGATCACAGTGGAGCAAACGGTTCCTTCAGCACATCCCACACATTTCTGTCCAGGAATCTGGGAGCTAAATCTCCACGTTTGGGACTTTCTGATGGCCATTAATCAGCCGCCATAAAGGAAGCTTCCAGCGTCGAATACTTTTGGCGATAAGCAGGACAAGTTGGCAGGAATCCTGTTTGAAGTGAATGGATGCTTGTTACGTTTGTCTGCAGAAACCAGTGAAAGACGATCAGCTGGATTCATTTATTCATTATTAAACTGAACAACCTGCAGGACGCAGCTTTACAGAACTTTATGTTTAAAACCACATTCAGGTTTAAATGGAAAAAAAAACTAAAGAAACTTTAGTTTTGGTAGTAAAATCTTTAATTTAATCATTTTATCTACAAAATCACTTTCATACATCATGCATTAAAGGCATTTAAACAGTCAAAAGCTGTGAAACAAAATCTAATTTCTACATTGATTAAATAAAAAAGGCAGGAGGCTGAATCTGATTTTCTTTAAATGATGCTTAGATTTCACATTTAATATCACCTGATGTTTAATAAAACTGATTATAAAACCACAGGTTTGTCAGGTTAAGCAGAGTTTTACTGAAGGCCTCGTGTTGAATAAAGTGCTGCAGCTCTGGCAGTCGGTTGAGTTCATGTGGAACAAAAAGAAATGTTTTGTCCAGTTGAATTAAATCTCATTAAAAGAAATAAAATGTCTCTGGTGTTCCACAGGGCTGAGATCTCCGACTGCCCTGGAATCTGGAAATGACATTCCTTCTAAACACTGAAAAATATAACGATCAATTACACGACCAACGTCTTTCAACAGAACCGTAAATTATTTTTTAAACTCTGATTTCATTAACACTCCTTTAATCGGATCAGAACCTGTGAAAGGCAGCGATGTGCTGGCAGCGGCCTGGACCATCATGAAGTTTGACACAGATAAATATCCACTGTAAGGGAAACCCAAACCTCTCCTCCTCTAATGAATTGTTTTTATAAAACTTTTCCAATCTGTAATCAATAAAAATGTTGCCCTGGATGGAAAGTTGCTCCTGGAGGCAACATGTTGGAGATCTGACCTCTTCTGTTCGTCGTCGTTGAATGTTTGGCCGATTATTAAAATTTATTTTTTATTTTTTTTTGCTCTTACTGTTTACTTTCGTAACCGTGGCAACGAGGCAGTGTTTTCCTCCAACTGGGAGCAGCTGATCAGAAGAACAAATGAGGTGGATTGATTGGCAGCGCTGCCTGTTAGCTTGTCATAACGATTATCTGACTGATGTGCAGCGAGTCTTCAGTCAGAGGCCTACACAGAGCCGTTTCAACACGGACTGCTACTGGTTCTCCCACAGCATCACCATCAAAATGACTAAAGATTCTTATGACAGGATTTAATTTCCCTCAGAGAAACAAAACATATTTCTGACTTGAACTGAAAATTCTTCTGTAAGTTTTGCTCTTTTTAATAAATTCAGAAATGAAACTTTAATTCATAAGCTGCAGGAAATATAAATAACTAAAGAAGATTTGTGTTTCTAAGTTTCTAAGGTGGATTATTTGTTCTGTTTGTCTGCAGCTCTTAATTTTGGTAAATATTTATGGCGTTCCACAGGGCTCCGTTCTTGGACCTTGGTTTTTTTTCTGTCAGAAAAACTGATCCAACCATAAAATTACAAAAAGGATCTTAATTTTTACAGTGACATATGGAACCAGAGATACAATTACGACAAATTGTAAAAGATCTCTTTCAATATTTGCTTTTCTTCACCTGTCAAGTTTAAGTTTATAATCATTTTCTGGTTTCTGTTTGAGATAACTGAACAGCAGAGATTTATTGTTCCAGTTAAAAGCTTGGGCCGGTTCTGAAGAAATTCCCTGGAGGTGTTTTAGATCAGAGAGAGAACGGGATGACACACACACACACACACACACACACACACACACACACACACACACACACACACACACACACATACACACACACACGTGGGCACGCTCAAAGTGTGTGTGATGTTTGAGATTACTGGAGACCCGACCCAGATCCTGGCTCTTGGGAAAGTTTATTATGACAAAACGACGTGAGCAAATAACCAATCAGAAGATCCCGTGGAACGCCTTGTTGTTTCCTGGGAAGGAAAACGTGGGACAGATGTGAGTCCAGACCTCGTTTCAGTCATGAGGCGTTTTCATATGCAAAGTGGTGACGGCTGTGGTTTATAAGAACAAGAACTCAAAGATCTTACTGTGACACCCAGCTCTGCATGTCGTGTTGCTCTGAAACAATGCAGGCAGATCTGAACTGATTTACAGCCTCTCTGAATCCCGTCTGAAGAGTTTGACGGGTCGATATTTATTCTGGTTCCACTGTCAGACTTTGATAGTCTGTTTACTGAGCCGCTCTTTATTTATTGCTCCGTGTGGCTCCTTCTCTGTGCAAGTCTCCAAACTTTCTAAAAAAGAAAACAAAGTGTGTGTATGTTCCAGATTTTCTGGTGAGATGTAAACAGAACTGGAGCTGAAGAGGTTCCCTGAAAACAGAGGAAGACGTTGGAGGAAGTTTTGGGAGATGATTCAGTTTAAACTGCAGAGTGACTCCGAGTCCCAGATTCAGTCTGGTTGCAATTATGACAACACAGACGGACTGCGGCGAGTCTGGCAGCGGAGAGAGAGAAAGAGAGAGAGACAGATAGAGAGAGACCCACATTCCTTCGGGGCGCTGAACATCAGAGCCGGGTCGGGTCGAGGTGAACCAGACACCGACGTTCCTGTCGGATGAGAGCGCCACCTCTCATATCTGCCTGGAGCATCTTACAAGGAAACCCAAACCAAAACTCTCCAGTGCTGGGGTCAAAGGTCAGCTCCCCCGAGGCAAAGCTCGGCTAAGAAGGCAGCAGCTAAACCAAGACTGAGGGTGGAGGAAAGTTAAACTGTTTCTGTTTTTCTCTTAAAAACATCCTGATGCTTTCTTCACATGAACAACTAATAAATGCATCTTTGTCACATATAAATATTATTTATGTAAAGGAAACCATGACAACAAGACTTTTTAAATCCAATTAAATATTAATTTCCTCAGCCCAACATTTTTCACCACTTCTTACATTTTAGAGCCACTATTAGTCAAAATTAACTTTAAATATGTTTTTAACTGTTACAAGGAAATACCAGCGGTGTTCCACCTCCAAAACAACAAAGGCTGGATTCTATGGAGGGCCAAAAGGGCCAAAATTATATGAATAAATACATCATTAAATCTTTAACCAAATGTACCAGGAAATAAATGTTTAACTTTTGTCACTGGAGTTACACAAATAATCTGCACACTATTATAAGTTTGCATTTTAATAATATGTTCGATATATTGTTTTAAATTATTTAAATATTTAATTTTACATTTATTTATTTAACTTTGGCCCTGTACAGTATCCCTGTATCATCACTTACTGTCCAATGACTTATTGGCTTTTACAGTTTCTGCATTTAAAATATTAAAGTTACATGATAACTAATGTTAGAGGTTGGCAGTTAGCATCCCAGCTCTGAGGAAAAGCAGAAACAGACACTGAACTGAATCATGTTGCTCAGAGTGATGAGGCGTTATGACTAAAATATTCTACATATCATTTTTATCAGCTGCTGTGACAGAACAAAAATTATTATAAAAATTTTTTGTTTGATAAATGTGGAAATCTGGACTTGACCTGCAAATCAGAGTTAGCTAAACATGCTATTATCTCCACCAGCTTTTGTGTGGAAAGGTTCTCTGATTTATCAGTATCTTCTGGGTCAATATGTTTGTAATAACTCAGGATCTTGTATATCCTGTGAATTCCCAAAGCTTTTGATTCCTCCATGTTGATTCTGAGTGAATTTTCACTTTCGCTGATGACAGGTTTGATTTTTCCCTCCAGAAACAACGGCTGCCTTCGATCCGGTTTAATGTTCGCTCTGGTGGGAAATGACTGCAGCTCAGTGGAAATAAAATAATTCAAATAAATGCTGGGTTTGATTTTAGACGCTTCAGTTCTTTTGACAGTGTAGTTAATTTATTTTAAAGCTTTTGTTTACTCCCTAATTTCAATAAGGCAGAAAGCAACTCACATATTTTGAACTTTGTAAATTTGGCCTTAAATTTTTCCTTTGCTTCAGATGCAGAAATAATTTGCCACGAAGCTGAGCTGAACAATGGTCATCCAGAGCCAACCTGACTCCATGTCACTGGAGTTTTTCTTCTGGTTTCCACTGTGGATCAAAGTCTTCTCAATCTGTGCCAAATTTCATGTCAGAAACCAAAAGTCTGATTTTTGTGACTTCCAGGCTGCATTTCAGGAATAAATGATCATTTGTGTTCCTGTTGAGGTAAAACGTTTTCTGTCCACCTTCGTGTCTCTCAGTGGGACGTTGGTTCAGTCCACCAGGGACTTTAGATCTGGCAGTCCCTTCAGCTTCAGGTCCAGCAGCATCTGACCGAAGGCCTTTCCCTGGGAAGACCAAACAACAAGCTCTCAGCGTGGGAACCCAGCTAACACTCTGATGTGCCTCAGTGTGTGTTTGGCTGTCTGATCTGTGTGTTCATTCATTTTATCACAGCTTTTCTCTGCTCCAGTTAAAGATACAGAGAAATAATCCAGACTGAATCGTTGTTCTTTACCTCTACAGAAAACCGTCTCATATTTAACTCCACCGTCATAAAGGTTTATTAAAGCTTCAGAAAGTTTAAATGTTCACCAGTTCCTCCTGCACCAAAACATAATGCTTCATTTTGATGCATTTTGATTGATTTTAACACAAACTCATGACTTTCTTTTTATGATTTATTAAATTTCTTTAGACCTCAGGATAGTCCTGTATTTTTTTATTTGTTGTAACATAAATTTCCCTTTGGGGAATTGAAGAAACCTCAACCCGAGTTCAACATTCATCAGCCATATTTCTGCCTCCATCACCATTAATACTTCCTACTATAAACACAAAATGCTGCTAATCACATCATTTAAAATCAACTCAACATGCCTGATGTTTAAATGTTGATCGATTTGGTTTGATCTTGTTTAAAGCCCCGGTCTCCATGGAAACGTCAGTTTTAGATTCATCGGACTGCAGGACGTCTCCAAAACTGAAACCTTTGTTCCCGAGTTAATTTCCAAACTGTAATCAGGATTTTCAGCTTCTATGCAACACATTTCTGGAACAAACCTCCAGAAAACTGCAAAGCAGCCGAAACGCTGATTTCCTTTCAGTCTAGACTAAACCTGCCTGTTATCGCTGCTTTTGATCCATAATGAATGAAACACTGAACACGTTTGACATGTTTTGATGACCTGACAAAATGTAATGTTTGTTACTGGTTTCTGGTTTTATGACTTTATTTTTGTGTTTCATGATGTGAAGAACTTTGAACTGAAACGAGCAACACTAATAAACCTGATTGGTTGATTTCATGCTGCTTTGGGAGTCATGGCTTCTTCCTTTCAGCTCCGTCTCTCACAGTCTTTTGTTTGGTTTCTGAGGTTTTCACACATGAACCAGTTCATTTCAGTCAGAACCTGAACAGTTCCTTCTCAAGCTGTTCATATGAACAGATGAACTGGTAGTAACTCGGAGGAATCAGACTGATGGAGGTCCAGAACTCTCTTTTCTGATTTTCCCACAATACCTCCACAGGTTCAAATGGAGCTGACGAAGCCACAACATCCTCATCTGGGTTTCACTGATTGTTTAAAGGCTGATTCATCAAAGTCCATGTCAGCTTCTGACATCGAAGGAACAAACAAAAGGAAAAACAACATCCTTTTCTTGTTACTGCGGCTTTCAGCAAAGTGGAACAACATTCAGGAACGTTGAGTGTTTGTCAGGATCGGAGCTGAACTGGACATCAACCTGATAATAAACCGGTTCCACGTTTTTCCTTCCACATGTGGATAAAACACAAACAGCCACCAAACGCAGTAAAAAACATTTTACAGCGTTTCAATGCAGCTACTGTCTCAAAACAGATCAACTGTCTCCTGTTCAGACAAAGAGGGATTTCCTGACTATTTGATAAAGAGCTGGACTGTAAGAGCAGAACCAGCAGTTACTGGGAGTTTAAACTCCAGCAGGGTGGTCTGACTGGGAACGCCGAGTCCTGCAGAAACATTCTGATGTCTGAGACCAGAACATAAAACTGAAGCTGTTTAAATAAAACAAAATGAGTGTTTCAAAGTTTCACCTTGGACTGAACATTTCATTGTAAAACAATAAAATATAAGTAGAGATTGTGTCTCAACATGCCAGTTAAAGGAGGTGAAGTCAATAATTCCCCTCTGGGATCAATAAAGAGTTTTTAACTTGATTTTGTCCAACATGCTGGAAGAACTGAAGGTAAAAAACAAAAAGAAGGAAGTTTTCCTCAAAACGTTTAAAGGTGATAAATCTTCATTATTATTATTATTATTATTATGATTCTGGGCTTCAGAATCATTTTCCATCAGCTGAAAACCAACAATTAAAACTTTGAAATTAAATTTAATGGAAAGCAGTAAATCCTCCGTCTTGTTCCTGCATTTATGTTGAAGTTATTGTTTCATAAAACAACTTTTCTTGCCCCTTTAGAGAACCAAGTTTCAGGAGATTATAAAAATTCCCATTTTGCTGCTTCTAAAAACAAAGCAAGCGTTTAAAATAATCACCCAACCAACTTCTGACAGAAACTGAAAAATGAACCGTTTAAAAAACGTCACAAATCACAAGGCACTGCCCCGTTACCTAGCAACCCAAGTTGAGCTCCAGCATGTTTGGTCAGCTGGTTACAATGGCTGCTGGAAAAGACAAGTGTTTTGTTGTTGACCTACCATCCAGACTTGCTGAATTCTTATTGGTTGTGCAGGAGGCTCTACTTCTGCTTTTCACAGATTTATGGTTGTATAATTGCACATCTGTTTGTCTCCATTTTTACATGCGACTGTAAACGTTCTGAGTCGGAGGGGCGTGGCCAGCAGCAACTTATTTGGATTTAAAGTGACAGAGCACTAAAACAGCTCATTCTAAAGGGAGCTGACTCAAATCTCATCCTGTAAGAATGATTACGTACAGAAAAGTAATGAAGGTGTTTTGTGTAGACCATAGACAATGTTGTGACCTGTTCAAAGAATCACCTTTAAGGTTTTAGGCACTAATAAGATTTTAAAGGTTCAGTAGAAAATCAGTGGTAACAGGTTTTCTATTGTTGTTGTTTATCTGCAGCTCCCTGACATTCCTCACTGCTGAGTGGACCTTCAGGTATCTGGACCCGTTTGACCTTTCATGTGAGAGGAGAGGTGGTCAAAACAAGGACAGGACACAGAAACCGGTCAGAAAACAGCTGGACAAGCAGAACGTTGCCGTCTGTCTGCAGGTTTACAGGAAAAACTTCAGGTAAAGGTTTGATACCGGGGTCACTCTCTGAAGCTCTGACAGAGTGTGTGTGTGTGTGTGTGTGTGTGTGTGTTACCTGGGGGTCGCTGCGGAGCGAGGCCACCCCTCCCCCTCCCAGGGAACTCGTCAGGACAAAGTTGAGGCCGTGGATCCCCGGCAGAGTGAATCTGGAACCACAAACCCCCACCAGTGAGAACCCAGAGCCCGGTCAGGCCTGGGCGTGTTTGTCTTGGACCTGCTGTGGGACTTACCAGAAGTTCATGTGTGATGAATGAACGGCTGAATCACCACTACAGTGTAACACGTGTGTGTGTGCACGGCGGCGCACTGCGACCCTCAGAAACAGAGCGGCGTGTGTCTGTAAGCGTTTACAGGTGAGGCCGCCTGCAGCGCTAACGAGCAGCAGGCGCGCTAACGAAGCCTCTGTGGCGGCTGGAGGTGTGAAAGGAGGCGCTGGTCAGTCGGGTTTACAGCCTGAAACTCTTTACTGGGCTAATCAGAACCACACCGTGTTCTGAGGCTGAGCTCCAGATTAAACACTCGTTAACTTTGAGCAGCAGAAAGTTGTAACCTGGTTCTCATTGTGTCTGAATTTATGTGAATGTAACTTTACATGAACAACATGTTGTTTATCCGACTAACATGCAGAAACAGAAACTAGGAGCTGCGGGTCGAAAGCATCGATCGACATCAGTTTGATGAAGATTCATCCAGAGTTACATTAAACAGATTATTAATCTGATATAAAAACTTTGAGAACTGGAATTACTCAAACATAAAACTACAAAACCTTACCGAGTATTTTTGGTCAAGTTTCTATTGCAAAGGTCTTGGTTAAACGAGGCAGCAGGATATGTTCGCTTGTTTTAAGTCAATAATTCCTTAATAATGATTAATAATTACGATAATCTGCCAGTGGCACTTTTTAAATCAATTTTAATTAAATATTTACATAAAACAGGCTCCTATATGTTTCTGATGAGCTGCTTGTAATTCAATTTTCTCTTATATCAACTTTACAGAGATATTTACTGTAGAAACCAGGCAGAGATTCTGGGTTAGATTCTGTATTTCTGTAGTGAAGTCAGATGAGTCAAACATTGAAGACAAAAAGTGGCTGCAGGTGTAAGAATATTTATAGAAATTTGGAGTTTACAAAGTTGTTTTTGAATATTTAGGGAGGAAAATGTATTATATGAATTTAGGAGGTTGTAATGTTATATAGGTGAATATTTAATATGTATTCTTACTGTATTTTGAGTGATAAATTGATTGTACGATCTGTTCATGTTTGTGTGGATCGTCTCTGTCAATAAACTATTAAATTAAATGAAGTAAAAGGTTCTGTTGCGCAGCCTGGACTCTCTAAACCGTCCTGAACAGAGACAGTTGGTCCATGCAGGAGGAAGCTGTGAGCACAAACAGCGTCTGGGAACTTCTGCTCTCTGTTGGGTTTTTTCTGCTGGAGTCACTTTGGTGTTTCTGCTGCTTCCTGGTTTCTGCAGAAGTTTTCCTGTTGCGTTTTGATTCCTGGTTCCTGGTTCTGTCTCCAGGACGGTCCGGTGCGTCATCAGTGGGGTTAAAACGTTCTTCACATTTTGCTACAGATATAAAGTAGAACTACCAACCCAACCAACCTGTTGAAATGTTGAAACATTTCTCTGTTGCAGGAACTCAACATTACGGGAAACGTTTCGTTTAAATGTTGCACATCAAGCAGGAATTGTTCAGCGCTCACTGAAGAGGGTTTTATGGTTTCCTGCATTAATGACTCAACCTGTTACGTAACGTCACATCATACGACCCTCTGGACTCACCGTGTGACGGCGCTCTGCACTCCAGGCTCCATCAGGTGAGAGAAGTAGTCCTCCACCACAGAAGAAGTCAGGTGCTTCTTCAGGTAAGGGAAGTAGAGAGGATGGCGAGCGATCACTCCTACAGAGACATTGGAAGGATTGGTTTTAGATTCATGTTCTCAGGTTTTATGCTGCATTAAGTTTAACAGCATCCTCTCTTCTGCACTCATTCATCTCTGATCGTCTGCAGAGATAAATTTGTGCTTTGGGTCAACAGAGCGGCGCAGACAACAAAAGACCTGGAAGAGAATGTCCAGCCAGTATAACAGATTGTCTGATTTAGTTTGTTTTGTTGTAAACTGGTTACAGGCCAGTATAGACTGAGACAGACTGGGATTGATGGGTAGAACTAGAATAAAGTGGAACAAACTGATGTTAACTCTCTTTGCACCTGGATCACTGAATCATGGAGGCGCCATGATGGAGGCGAGGAACTGAAACTGTTTTTGTCAGATGATTTATGGCTTTTACTTTTTCCTGTTGAGGTAGTTTGTCTGTGAAGGTAACTCACCTGGTTGGGGCTCGTAGACGGAGGGAGGAGGTACCGACCCGAACCGCCTCCCTCCTGACGTGTTGATCAAATCACAGACTGTTCCTGAATTCACGCCTCATGATTTATATTCATCTGTCATAAACAGCGTTTCCCCTTAATAATGTTTTATAAAACCAAACTAAAGACGAGATGAGAGGCTACATGACGGTGGGCATCGTCTCCATGGTTACCAACGGTTAGACGTACCTTCTCCATAAAGTTATATTTGATATCTGTGTAATCATATTTTTTATCACCTATATGAGTTTTAACCCTGTAAAAAGTTTCCTCTGTCTGTCTGTGATCATTTCTCAGGTAAATCAACTAAATGTGATTTTAGCCTGAACTGGTTGTTTCCTGTCCGTCACGGCGGAGTGGGCGGGGTTTTAAAGAGCGTGATGTCACGGGCAAATGGTCAGCAGTCTGAGAAACACTGGCATACTGGTGCAGACTGGGACAGACTGGGATAGACTGGGATAGACTGGGATAGACTGGGACATACTGGGACATACTGGGACAGACTGGGATAGACTGGGACATACTGGGACATACTGGGATAGACTGGGACAGACTGGAACAGACTGGTGCAGACTGGGACAGACTGGGACTGACTGGGACAGACTGGTGCAGACTGGGACAGACTGGGACTGACTGGGACAGACTGGTGCAGACTGGGACAGACTGGGACAGACTGGGACTGACTGGGACAGACTGGTGCAGACTGGGACAGACTGGGACTGACTGGGACAGACTGGTGCAGACTGGGATAGACTGGAACAGACTGGAACAGACTGGGATAGACTGGGACAGACTGGGATAGACTGGAACATACTGGAACAGACTGGGATAGACTGGGACAGACTGGAACAGACTGGAACAGACTGGGATAGACTGGTGCAGACTGGGATAGACTGGGACAGACTGGAACAGACTGGGATAGACTGGTGCAGACTGGGATAGACTGGGATAGACTGGTGCAGACTGGGACAGACTGGGACTGACTGGGACAGACTGGGACAGACTGGGATAGAGTGGGATAGACTGGGATAGACTGGGGTAGACTGGGACAGACTGGTGCAGACTGGGACAGACTGGGACTGACTGGGACAGACTGGTGCAGACTGGGACAGACTGGGATAGACTGGGATAGACTGGGATAGACTGGGACAGACTGGGACACTGCCAGACTTCATACTGGCAGCACAGCCTGGTTTAAACTGCTACAGATTGGTATAATTATTCTTAGAGGTAGAAAGATCAGAAGCTGTAAAAGATCAAATTTCACTACCATTTAAAGAGTGGCAGTGAAATCATGATAAAATACATCTTAAACCTGCAGATGAAAAACGGATTTCATTGACTGTATTTCGTT